>NC_081416.1:7471386-7584857 GCF_949786415.1 Peromyscus eremicus | reverse complement strand
GATTAGCAGGAACTTGGAACAAAACATTTAAAACAACCGGGGGGCGGGGCAAGGTGATCAGTTCCCAGATGCTCTTGGAGAAGCAGGCACAGGACAAGTTGGGGACATTGTCTGAGTGACCCACAGGCTGCTTGGCCATAGAGTTCTTGGCACACACCCATTGTAGAAGAAGCCACAGGATGCCAGCAGGTACAGAGACCACCTGTAGATGGCCCTGATGACTGCTTCACACCCAGCAGTAGCTAGGACACTAGTCTTCAATTCCTGCAAATTCAAGTCTCCTCATCAAAAATTTGGATCTGGTGAGGCTTCAGGGGGAATGTGATCATAAGAGATTTTAGACTATGGGGATGGAGAGAATGCTCAGGGGGTAGGGGGCCTATTGTACAAGCATGAGGTCCAAGTTCAGGTCCCCAGAACTAGGTAAAAGATAGATGAGACAGTACACATCTGTAGCTTCAGTGCTGGCTAGGCAGAGTCAGATGGATCCCTGAAGCTCTCTGGCAAGCCAACTTAGCCAAATCAATGAGCTTCCAGGTTCAGGGAGAGACCCTGTCTCAAAAAATAGGGTAAAGAGTGATTAAGGACATTGACTTATAGCTTCCACATGCATGCACACACGAACACATACATATACCACAGACATATACCACATGCATAAATACAAATTTTAAAAGGTTCCAAAGTCTTATACTATGGCAGTTGCCTTTCAGTGGTAATTAATACTCTAGTTTTGAAAGTTTTCCTCAAGAGGAGTGGTGTAGAGTGTTATGAGAACTGTGGTTGCATTTTGAAATGGAACTCAAGTCTCAGCTCTTCTCGAAGCTTCCACGGATAAGGTGTTCCTCTGACCACTTCTGTCCTTCATGGACTTGTCACTTACAACCACCCCAGATGCTTATCCTTTGAGGTCCTTTTCTCTGTGTCTATTCGATCTATCCAATTATGAGATAGGTTTGTGAAGGCTAGGCTCATGACTTGTACAACTCTATTGTGGACACTGAGCCCTCTGAGTGTTTAATGTTAAACATCAGAGTTAAATACTAACCGCCATATACCAACATGTAAGTCAGTACAGTTACCTACTGGACTATAGGATAATGTGCTGTCCTTTGGGGGACTAGAAGAAGACAAGTTGTGGTTCCAGAGAAACTTAAATTATGAGGTCCCCCCCACAGTCTATATAAGAGCTGATGTGCCAGGTACCACTTGGAAATTATGAAATACATTAACTCCTTAATGCCCAACTCCAATTTGTAGATGAGAAAACTGAGTCACAGATAAGATGAGAACCTGTCCAAAATCAGACATGGTCTGAATTCTGGAGCAAGATTATCTCCACCAGGCTACATGGTTCCCATGGTGAGGACAGATGAAGAATGTATTCAGTTGGCAGAGGTGACATCTTTGCTCATGTGTAGATTTTGGTGGAGAAGCATATTCTTTTTCAAGTCACTGAAGGAGCATCATGGAGCCCAAGGCATCAATGTCCCCAGCTAGAGTAAGAACATAAAAGGTACCAGGAATGCCTGTCTCTGTGGCCTGTTCCTGCTCTACCCTGGAGTATCTGCTTACCTTGTTCTCTCAGAAGCTCGAGACTCTGTATGTGGAAGAAGATTTCTCTGTAGTTTCAACAGCAGCTAAGATGGGCTATGGTAATCTGAGGCCCCACAGCCACCCAATCTACTGCGACCAGGTGCAGGGAGATTGAGTTTCCACCCCATTCTCCTCTCTGCCAGTGTCTCTGCCCCTCCAGTGCCCCCATTTAGGTGCCTATTCAGCTATCATTGTCTTGGAGAAGGATCCCAAATGGTCCCCAAGGAACTGGGGTCCTGCCTGCTTTTCCTGCTGCTTTTCTGTTCAAACCCCAGGTCCTCCACCTTTGGGAATCCAGCTTATGCCAGCTGAGAATCCAGGTGTCTGGTGCAAGTGGAGGAAACACTGGAGATGGGGGCCTTCATGCCTTACGTGCTTCCTCTGCACCTGCCTGTGGTGCTTCAGAACTGACAGGAAGTGCATGCAAGATGCTGCTTTCTTGGTTCAATAGTTCTCGGTTCTGCCTGGGATGATTTAATGGATTTTCTTCTGCTTGGGGTTGGCGGGACCTCGACATCAAGAACATTTAGGATGACCCTGATGACTCAAACAGGGAGCCAGGGCCAAGAATTCCTACACTGGCTCGTGGGTTTGAGAGAGAATGCAAAGTCACTAGTGAAACTTCAGAGATCAGCAAGATAGTCTTGCCTTTCTCTCATACCTTAACTGCTGACTCTCCCAGAAACTTCCACAATGCACTACCACTTGCTCCTGCTGACACCAGGGGATGAAATGTGCTCCATCTTCAGCCCTTCAAGGATTTCCGATGCAGAGTGCACAAGGGAATTCAATGTGCTAGGTCAGTTTTGCATGGATGCCAGCTTTGCCCAGAGAATCCCTGCTAGAGTGAGAGCCTGTGTAAGTGCCCACCCCAGGGAGATGTACTCTCTGCATAAATCACCTTGAAGGTATAGATTATTTTCTCCCTGATTAACAGCTTGCTTCTCTGCCCGCCAGAGAGTTGTGGATGCCTCCTCACTGGCATTCTTCCTGTGAGATAAGTGGAGGACAATGCTTTAGGAGGCCACAGGGAGAGGAACTTGGTAATACCTATGACTCTGTGCCTCAATCCTTATTTTTCAGAAGGCAGTTGGGGATTCTCAACATGGTGATCAGAGTTTGCATCAGTTACTTCCTTGTTTCTGTGACAGTATGCCTGACAAAGCGATAAAGAGGGGAAAAGTTTAATTAACAGTCTGTGTATAGTCCAGCACAAGTCATGGTGCAGGAGGATGAGGCTCTGGGCCACACTGTATCCACAGGCAGAGAAGGAAGTGAGGGAGAGGGTTGAATGGGGGTGCTCAGTCTAGGTCCCTGGGTCACGGAACGCTACCTGTGTTTGTGGTGAGTCTTCCCAATTAGAATAACCTAACTTAGAAATTCTTCCACAGACACTCAGTTTTGCCTTTTAGATGCTGTCAGTTGATGGCGTTGACCATCACAGCGCTCCAAGCAGGGACTTGGAAGCCAAACTCTGGGCTTGAATGAGGATGCCAGAGAGGTCTTCAAGGTCAGGGTCAAAGTGTACTAAAGTTGGTGCTGAGTTTCTTGCAGAATTGTGGCCACCTCTAATCGCCTTGAAACCTAGATTTTTGTGTCCGGAGGAACCTGGCGTTTCTTGTCCAGAATCCCTGTTGGAGCCTCTTCCCTCTGCTTAAGTATAATTTGGTAGGCTGTTTTTATTATTCAGGAGGCTGAAAGTCTTGTTGAATTGGTGCTTCAGGAAGTGTGATAATTCTGGTTTACAGATCTGTCTCTGATGCCTGGCATCCATTCCTGATGAATGTCAGCATTAGCTCTCTGTCTCAGTGGCTCCATTAGGTAAGTCTCTACTTTACATAAATGAGTCAAATCAAAACATCAGAAACCCAACTCTAATTTGAGAATGAAGGGAGAAGGCTTTTGTCCATTGTGAGTATTGAGTTTAGAGGCTTCAGGCATGGTGAACCCAGAGCGCGAGGGATTCATCAAAGCTCTGCTTTCTCTAACTTGTGGCTCTCTCCCTTTTAGCACATTGCCTTTGTTCTCCTGCAGTCATTTTTCATTTGTAAGAAAAGATGGCCTCTGGCAGGACCAAGCTATTGTGTCCAAATTCATAATCCAAAAGGAAGAGAGACTGACTTCTTACAGTATCTCTGTCTTAGTTCCCAGGCTATGTTGGGTGATGCTCCTCTCCTGGATTCAGTCATGTTGACGGATGGAAATCACACACCCAGCTGGCTGTTATTCCCTCTTGGATTTAAGAAGTCGGGCTGAGGGATAGCATATTCTATGCCTGGCTCAATCAGAGCAGATTCCTACTGCAAATGCAATTCTCATGCAAAGGAGGGGGGCTATCATAAGGTGAAAAATGAAAAGGAGGTGCTCGGCAGATGGAAGCAAGGCTGTCCACCACAGTGGCTGAGCTTGCTTTTCTCTTGGCCTGCAGAGTAGTGTTGTGGGCTCTGTTTACATGTCCTCCTACCATTGTGAGGCTATTTAATTGCTTTAGCTGTATAATTGTCTAAATTGGCTGATGCTCCTTACTCTGTGGCTCCATAAGTAGTGTGTGTGCTTTCTCTTTTTCCTCCCCATTCCTTGCTAGTCCCCCACCCCACTCCTGCATGAATCACCACTAACATCTTTCCAGGACTACGCTGCTTTGGAGGGATAATTCCTTACTTGTGACGGAAGAGGATGAGAGCAATTAGGCAAAGGCCTGGGCCAGCATCTACCCATCCGGGCCTCCTTGGAGGATTCTGTGTTCTGTAGCAGGAAAATCTGGTTAGCGATGATTTAGGAAAGCCAATGGCATGAGGATGGCTTTTGGGTTGGCTGCAAAGGGCACTTCCCATCTCGACCAGGATGGAACATTCTGAGAGTGAAAGCATGAGAAACTTAGTTTGGGAATGCCCTGTGTCTTTAGGCTCATTAATCAGTGACAGAGGCCTAGGACAGGAAAAGCAAAAAAAAAAAAAAAAAAAAAAAAAGAAAACATTGTTGTTGCTTGTGTGGATCAGTCAGTCTACTTGGGGGCAGATTGTAACAGTAGCAAATGAGAGAATGTACGTGTCTAAGTTATGCTTTGGGTTAGAAATGGAAAGATGAGGGTTATAGAAATCTAGAGCATCCAGAGAAAGCTTCATGAAGGTGGCCCTGAATTATTTGTGGGGGTAAAAACATCAGTGCAAGAAGCATGCTAGAAGAAGAAAGAAAGGCGTGGAACAGACCAGACTGCACAGGAGGAATTGGGTGTGTTGGATGCAGGCTGGAAGGCATCCTGGTGGGAGTGTGAGCGGCACAGATCTGGGGATTCTGGGTGGTAAAGAGCCTAGATGTGCTGGCTGTGGTTGAGGAGATCTTTAGGCACCTCTAAGTCAGACTCTTAGGGTACAAGAGTCACCTATGTGGCTGGGGAGGCTCTGACCCTATTCTCGACTTGAACACTGCCCCTGACAGGTCTCACAGCAGTATCCATCAGTTTCTAGACAGCTCCGGCTGTAGAAAACTTTTCTTCCCTTCTTGAGTTAAAAACCTGCTTCCTCCAAACACCCACTGACATGTTCCAGTTTTCCTGATGGAACAAATCTTGTTATTTTGGATGGTGAAGTGGTGGTGCCGTAGAATGTTGTCATTGGTGTCTGAGGCAGTTTTGGCAAGATCTCCCTAACTTCTCACCACTCAAGGCATGGACACAGTCACAGTGTTCTGACCTCTGTGCCCATCCCTGGAGGGAAGATCTCTTCATACTCCAAATTCCAGCTCCACTCCAGCCTCCTCAGGCTTTCTGTTTGCCAGTTACCTCCTTTCTCATCTTTAACATCTCAACTGGCTCAGTGCACTCAGCCTCTAAATATATTTGAGTATTTCTATCTTCACAACATAAATAAAACTCTCCACAGTGTCCCCGGCCCACTCCTCTGGCTTTTTCTTCCTCTTCACAGCCAACTTGTGAAAAGATTGTATCTGTTCACTCTTTCAGCACCTCACCTCCTAGTCTCTCCTCAACCACTCCAAATTACTTCCTTCTCACCTGCCCCATGCAGTGAAAAGCTGGCTGGGAACAGGGCGTCCAAGGTCTGTTGGCCATTAGGCTCTATGGATACATTTTAAGTCTATTCTTGCCTGATCATTTGATACCATAACTCACTCTTTAGAAAAGTATTCTCTCCCTTTGGCTTTTCCTGATGCAGTCTTCTGTGTGTATTTCTTATTTTCCTGTTAATCTTTAATTGCATGGAAGATACATGTTCTCAATACTGGGCCCATTGGAAATTCTTTTTCTGGATCCCTTTTTGAGCTGGAGTACTGCCTCTGAGTCACATGCCTGTGATCACTGCCTATGTCAGATAACAAATTACCTGGACCCTGTACATACACAATTAAATTTGATACCTTTACTCTTAAAATTTGTTGATCTACTGTGCCCAGTTCCGTGTGCAACACTAACATCCTACCTGCTGTTCAGCCAGGAAAACTGGTTTGTTTTGACATCTGCTTGTTTGTTCTTCACATAAATCACATCTTCATCTTCTCTATTCACATCTTGCTTATTCTGGTGCATAAACGTTTCTAGAAGGTACCATTTTATCCTTCACGGTCATTTTTTTTTTTTTTTTGGTCTATTATAGTCTGCTTGAATTCATGCACTGGCCTCTGGCCATCCTCCCTACATTCCTTATACAAAGGACAGTATATAATTCTAAAGGCCAAAAGGGCTATTCCTTCTGCGTTTGAAGTCCTTCGGTGGCCTCTCATTTCTCTCAGAATGGAGAGTTCATGCTGCATTCAGTGACTGGAGGTAGAAGAAGGGCTGGCCTGCGGGTGGGAGACGGTATCCAAGACATAGAGTTTAGTTCATGGAGGCTGTGGGAAAGGTTACAGGGCATTGTGGGACTGAGAGTGGATGTTGTTCAAGGCATCCACTGGGATTATGGAATTGGAAGGGCAGTATTATTGAGGTAGGGTAGAAGCATAGACGGAAGAATGGGAAAACTCCCCAGATGCCGGGGTGCAGCAGCTGTTGACAGCACCAAGGACAGTTCCAGGGCTTACTCTCTTCCAGCAACAGCCCCCTTTGCTGTGAAATAGTTGCGGGCTTTATTAACCTGACGGGCTCTTTGGAACGATGAGGGGAGGAGTGAGTGGTGAAGTAATGTGATATATTGTTACAAAGTAACGAATGGCCACTTTTACAATAGGGGCTTCATCTTTGGTCTTTCAGGTTTGAGAGAAGGGAGTCACTATTCTGAGTCAGTGGTTTGGGGTTTGCATAAAGGATCCTGGGGCAAGATTTCTTCATTCACATCTTTGTGGTTTCTCTTACTAGAGGAATCTGGTGAGACTGGCTTAGGGCTTCAACAGTTTTGAAGGCTGAGCGTTTGACTGGAGCCTCCATGTGGCTCTTGCCTCGCTCCACCACTGGCAGAGTCCCCTCCTCCCCCAACTCCAGAATGTCTGTCAGCTCGTCCTGCACCGCACTGAGCTTTCTTCTGGCAGAGTTGTGAGGTGCTGATGAGGCATTCCAAGCAGATGCCTAACACTCTCTCCCCAGGGCTCTCTCAGGGACTTGCACTGTCTGGGGACCTTCAGGAAGGGAAATGGGGGGGGGGAATCACTGATATGCTTTCCACTCCTGCTTTCCCTGGGAAGCTATGCTAAGCTCTGTTCAATACCCAGGCTTTTCTTATTTGTCTTCTGCTCTGCTCTGTGGGATGTCAGGCTCCCTATTCTGGAGATGTTTAAGGGAGGTGGGGATGGGAATGGAGAAAATCAAAGTATGGTCCTAGCCAGCGTGTACTTTATTGGAGAAAACTGCTGACTGTGCACAACTCAGGGATAGATCCCAGGCTTTAAAGCTATTCCAAGGAAAACAAATTCAAATTGTGGCATTTTATCTCCCAGGCTCCATCAGAAAATGTTGTGCTGCCTCCCAACATTTTTCCTGTTGGTGTGGGAATGGCCAATGTATTATTATACTTTTAGGTAGGCACAAGAAACCCAGTAGTGGAGGATGGCAAACCAATTTTCTCACAGACTAGATTAATTCCTTCAAGTCAGCAGGAAGTCAAAGACATTCATTGGTACCACTTGGATATTTGTAGTGGCCAGTGCATAAGTGAGAAAGTAGACTGGGTCAACTTTATCTTGCCACTGTCCTCTGAACAGAGAGCCTTGGGGATGCTGGGCTGAGGATTACTAGGTACTTCTTGGTCAGGCACATAAATGCCTTTAAAGCAGAGCAGATGTTCTTAGGAAAGTAGCCAAAGTCTTTCTACAGCATCTCCTTGGGCCCCAGCTTGGATCTTGAGCTTTCTTGGGCTATTAAAAGTAGGAACTGGAATCGAGGTAGGTATAGGGAACTGTACTCCCAATATGAGCACCCAGGGAGTTATTGCAGGAGGATTGTAAGTCACAGGGCCAGCCTTGGATGTGGAGAGAGAGAGAGAGAGAGAAGAGAGAGAGAGAGAGAGAGAGAGAGAGAGAGAGAGAGAGAGAGAGAGAGAGTCTCAAAAGACAACAAAAAGATAACAAAACAAACAAAAAAACCCAAACAGAAAAAGAAGAGAGAAGAGTTTCGTGCTGATGGTGCCTGGATGGTGGGGGAGAGGGGGTGGAAGGCAGAGGGAAGAGTTTCATACTGATGGTACCTGGGTGGTGGGGGAGAGGGGGTGGAAGGCACACATCTTGTTAGTTGCTAAGGCAACTGGCACCTGATACCACAGCATCCTACAGGGTTCTCTTAACCCTATTCTAAAAGCCAAAACCCATAAGTGAAGAATCGTGAAGAGGAACCCTAGAAGGAGCTGGAGGGAGGCCCAGGCCTGCACAGAATCCTTCACAATCCACTACAGTTCTGGTGCAAAGTTTTATAGCTCTAGGAACATTTGCCATTAACGTTATCTTGAAGAATTTCAGCACCACAGGTCTCCATATTGAGCCAGTGCTGCTTGATTAGGGCCAGCTGCCATCTGGGGAGATAAAGATCATTTGGAAACTGCAAAAGGATGTTTAATATGGTGGTGTTCTTCCAAACTTGTGAACAGAGAAACACCTTATCTGCTAATCAGGTGGGTAGCTTGGAGGTAGAAGGTGTGGCCTCTGGAGGGAGACACAGTGTGGGGTTGTGTTCTGGCTCTGTTGCTTCCTAACAAGTTGACATGGGAATTTAACCTCTCCAAGTGGCGGTGGTTTAGATATAAAGTAGGGAGAGGACTGGCTCAGAATCTTGTTGTAGGGGCTCAACAATGATGAATGCAGGACACTTGAGGTCAATATGCAATCTCTGCCAATACGGGGAAACTTCACTCGGGTTTTACTCCTCTAGAGCAGCAGATGCAGGAGGAAGCTGTGCTCTGTGTCTTGCACGCACCATTGAAAGTGTTGGCTCTCTAACATAAGCTCAATTCCCAGCTCCATCATTTTGTAATAAGGTGATTGTGGGTTCATCCAAGTCTCATGTTTAATCTTCAGAGCAGGATTAAATACTATAGCCATCACTGAGTCCAAAGAATTAAATTGAATACCACACACAGGGGGAGCCATTTCAAAGAGTTTTGACCAAAGAAAGGTTCTTAGTATTGTTATTTTGCAATTATTACTTAAATGGCCACATCATGGGTTAGCTTAACCTGATACAAAAGAAGTAATTAAGTCTGCATCAGTTATTTGAATATGCTTGCTACCAAGATCCATTTTGGCTTAGTAGCAGCTGTTGTCTTCTGTTTTAAATATTTAAGTTTTCCTGAAACTAAAGGCTAATTTTATAGGTATGAGAAGTATTTAAGACACCTGGACCTTACTAGGGACCTTGTTGAGTTCTTTGAAGTGTGTCTTCCTATTCTTCCCTGAGCCCAGAAGCTGTCACCTGCTGGCTTATCCCAGTCCCAAACAGAGAAAAGTAGAGATTTGAAAAGGGACAGTGTGGTCAGTGCCTGTACATTTGGATGGAACTGCATCTTGCCTTTGGGAACCTGCATCTTGCCATTGGGAACCTGCATCTTGCCTTTGGGAACCTGCATCTTGCCATTGGGAACCTGCATCTTGCCTTTGGGAACCTGCATCTTGCCTTTGGGAACCTGCATCTTGCCATTGGGAACCTGCATCTTGCCTTTGGGAACCTGCATCTTGCCTTTGGGAACCTGCATCTTGCCTTTGGGAACCTGCATCTTGCCATTGGGAACCTGCATCTTGCCTTTGGGAACCTGCATCTTGCCATTGGGAACCTGCATCTTGCCATTGGGAACCTGCATCTTGCCATTGGAAACCTGCATCTTGCCTTTGGGAACCTGCATCTTGCCTTTGGGAACCTGCATCTTGCCTTTGGGAAGCAAAATGCTGGGGGCAGTTGGTGAGCTTTTTATTAGCAGGAGGGGAGATTTGCTAAGTTATTTCAAACCCTCTGCAAGTTTGTGTAACTGGACATTTCCTGTCCCAACTGCTCTGTCCCAAATAACCGATTCAGAGGCTGGATATGAATTATAAATGCTCAGCCAAAAGCTCAGGCTTGTTACTGGTTAACTCTTACACTTAAATTGACCCATATTTCTATTTATGCTTTACCACGTGGCTCATGGTTTGTTACCTCATTATTTTACATGTCTTTCTTGCTCAGTGGCTGGCTGATGTCTGTTCTGACTCCGCTCTCCTCCCCATTATACTCAGTGTGGCTTTCCCACCTAACTTCCTGTTGAGCTACCAACCTGTCAGCTTTTTATTAACCAATGAGACTAATACATATTCATAGTGTAGAAAAGGATTGTTCCATAGCAATTTTGAGTGTCCCCCCCCATCTACTTCTTCAGGTGTCCACTGTTTAACAGAACTGGAATGTGCTTAGTTACTTTCTCCTCTAAGTGTTTATTGCCACATGCTTATAATCCTTTGCTGTGTTAATGCATAGCCCTTGAGCAAGCAAAGGTAAAATTTGAGTTACAAGGCAGAAGCATCATTTTTTAAAAAGTAATGTATAGCGTATAAAAATGACAGGTTAGCAGATGTAGGTAAGTATGGTAAACACATTCTTAGAAAATATACCTTCTTGTGTAGTTGGCCACAATCTAAAGCAAACCTCCACAGAAGTGCCAAGTCATGTTTAGACCCACTCATTTCTTCTAATAGGCAAGGTGCTAGTTCTTGCCAGAAATTTGGGCTTCTGTGAGATAAACACCTCTACTTCTTAATTTTAACATCAGCTAGTCACAACTGCCAAGATGTCTCTGTAAAGAGCTTAGTGCCATGGGGACCCCACAGAGAGTTGGGCCATGGGGACCCCACAGATGTCAGCCTGGATTTGGCTTACCTTTCAGTGTCTGAGGTATGGATCATTGCATAGTAGGACAGAGAGATATAATGAGAATGATCTAGGATGTATTTGAGAGGGCATGAAATAGGCAGCCATGATGTGATACAACTTATTAGTGGGAAAAGGACTGGTGTACATTTCAGAGGGGTGAGAACCCAATACTTATTGAGATTTTTAAAAGATTCTGGTAGAAATGCAGGCATTTGGTGGATACTAAGCCCTCAGTCCTTGTTTCAAGTGGACAGGTCTATAGCATGGCTACTAATCTGGATGTCCAGGTGGATATGATGAGTGTTATTAGCATACCCACAATGTGTCAAATAAGGTTTCCCCTTCTGTACTTTCTGCTGTTCTGAAGCTGTGTTTATAGATGGACAAGGTGAAGTTCAGTTGGGAAGGGAGTATGTGGACTGGAACATACCCCTATGTGATTTCAAAGCACGTTCCTTCCATGGCAACCCACAGCCATGCCCAGGAGTTTGGCCAGCCCAGGAGCTTGTGTCCAAGTTCCAAGTCCAAAGCAGGGGAACAGCGGGTAGAGTGGGTCCAGGAAGCTGTTCTGGAGTCCAGGTGAGAGCAGGGTGAGTAGGGTCAGGCGTTAGCTGGTCATCCTGAGGTCTTCAGCTTCCTAGTAGATGGAGAGTAGAAGAAAACCCGGGGTCTACTCTGACCACAGAGCTGACAGGGAATAAGTCTTCTTTAGAACCAGCAGGACTGGCCTGTGAGAGGAGGGTTGGCCAAGGCCAGCTGGCACAAAGCAGCTACAGTCCCAAGAAATGTAGCTAGAATGAGCAAGTGGACAGCAGATCACCCAGGAGGGAAGGTGTGAGGAAGTGGGCGCCTGCCAGCCTGAGAAAGGTGGCGGCAGGGGCGGGGGCGGGGGCGGGGGCGGGGGGGGGCTCGCTTACCCTAGAGCACTTCAGAGCACTCTGAAATAGAAAAGTGAAGTCCCATAACTACTCACAAGCACTGGGAAAATTCCTTCCAGATTCAAATCTTGATGTCTGCTAGAAGGGACCCTAGACACGGGCCTGTAACTTTCTCCTTGTAGGATTTCTGTGAGTTCTAAACTTCACCATTGTTCCTATTTTGAAAAAGCACTTTGTTAAAGAGAGTCTAAAAGCTCTTGTATTCTGGAGGCCTAACTGGAATTCCAAATGAGTTGTTCCCTCCCTGGCTCAAGAGGCAGGCCCAGGAAAGTGCCAAAATGAGAATTCTGGGCCCAGGAACTTCTGGATCATGCAATAAGCCATCACCTTGCCAGGAGGAGCAAAATGAGGTGACCTGTTTACCCTACCTTGATGTGAAAGAGGATTTTGTGCTTCAAGGCAGTAGCTTGTGATATCCTAAGTAAAGAGACTGTTAGACACAAAGCCCAATCCTCAGACTTTTTTTTTTTTTCTGTGTGTGTGTTGTTATTTTGAGACTCAGTTTAATGTAGCCCAGGCTGGCCTCAAACTTAGTAAGTAGCTAAGGGTGACTTTGATCTCCTAGCCCTCCTGCCTCTATCTCCTGAGTGTTTTCATTAAAGATAGGCAGCACCACACCTGGGTTATGCAGTGCTGGCAATCAGACCCCAGGCTTCGTGGATAATAGACAAACACTCTAACACCTGTTCTATCTCCCCAACCCCATGTCCTCACCCTTATGTGGTCACTGAGTGGCTACACCTTTATTAATCCCCTGGTGGCTCACAGGTTACACCTGGGTAGTTAGCTCTTTAATACCTGGTTTGACATCCTCTTCTTCACTGGACCCTGGGTCTAGTTCTGCATCTGCTTTCCTCAGCTTCTACCCCCAGGCTCCAGCACAAAGTGGGGAAAGGTATTTGGGGAAGGGTGAGTGGATGAGCATCGGCAACAGCTAGAGCTGGTTTGTTTTAAGCATGGGTTATGGGATGACCCACAGTCTGTCTCCATCCACAAAAGGATGGTCAAGGTGCATCACATCACGTGAATGGGAAAACAAGACAGAAGTATAGAAGAAGTGCAGAAGGTGGGAGGTCAGAGGTCAGAGGTCAAAGGAGGCTTGGTAGAGGTCATTTGCTCAAGGATCTCAAGTCAGACTAGGAGAAGGCATACTAGAGGACTTGGTGCATGAGGCAAGATAGCCAAAGCCCCAAACATGTGACTGGAGGGTGTGAGAGAGGACTGCTCAGACCGCAGAAATTGAGTACTCCCCTTGAGGATGGTGGGAAGTTCCTGGAGGAGGCGTGGAGAGACCACCTAAAATGCACCATGTTAGCTTCTTATTCTCTGGCTGTGGTGAACACTGGCAGAACCAGTGTAGGTCTAAGATTGATTTTAACTCCCACTTCCCAGCTGCAGTCCCTCACTGCAAGTCACTCACGGTTCCGCTGTATCCTGAGCCTGAGGTTGGGGTGGCAGGCCGCTTTTAGAGTCCTGGAAGCGGGCCTGGCAGTCCCTGCTTCACTATTCCTAGCCATGAGGTTAAATCGTTACAGTGTTGCTAAGGCTTAGCGGCCACTCCTGGCTCACAGACGCGGGCTGGAGCTCAGGGGACAGACAGGCGCAGGACTCCAGCTTCAGGTGTGACATACCGGCTGGAGACTCTTGAGTAAAGGAGCAGCTATTTCAGTTCCTAGGTGTTAGGCAGTGAAGGCAGTTTAATTTATCACACTGTGCTCTCTTCAACAAATGTCCAAACTTTAGGTAACTCTCCAAGAGGAGTAAAAAGAACAACACAACATATTCCTGTGCTGTAGCCTTGAATGGCAGAGTGCTGATGTGCGTGCGTGCATGTGTGTGTGTGTGTGTGTGTGTGTGTGTGTGTGTGTGTGTGTGTGTAGGGATGAGGATCTGCAGGGGAAGTGTTGCTGTGGTTACAGCCTAGAAAACGAAAACGCTGCACGCCAAACAGCATCCACTTAAAATTCAGTTGGACTTTATAAGCTGATGAAACAGGTGTTCTCGGAATTTAATTAAGCACTGAAATATTGTTTAAGTCTGGTGAGGGGTTGGCAACAAATGTGTTCCAAGAGCTTGGGGATGTCAGAGCCCAGTGTTCTGGTCACGGACTCTCTGGTTCTGAGCTAAGGGAACATGGCTTGTGCTCAGGATGTTGTTTCTGAGTGTAACTTTTGCTCCAAATGTGAAGGGTGTGCAGCTGTCAACAAGGAGAGGAGAGCACAGTATTTGTTCAGGAGGCAAATGTAAAGGTGTGCCAGATGTGATCACTGACGTAAAAAATATTTTAATCAATGAAAGTGAAAAATCCATGATGGACAAAATTTCAAAATTTGAAATAAAGACACCTGAGTCCCATCAAACTACCTTCAAACCCTGCATCCGTGTTCCTATATTTGGACGAGGAGATTGTCTGTAACTTTCCAATTTTTGTTGACTCTGGACAGTAGTGATAGCTTCTGGATGGCTGCATGGCCTCCTGTCAAGGGTACCACTTTTCATCCCCTTCCTCCCTCTGTCAACAGACACTTATGTGACATCCATGCAGTGGTACTGTACTCTGAATCTCAACCCTGTACTGCGGACTCAGAGACACAGAGGACATGATCCCTGCATGGCAGAGAGAGAGAGAGAGAGAGAGAGAGAGAGAGAGAGAGAGAGAGAGAGAGAGAGAGAGAGAGAGAGATGAGCCAATGGTCCCTGAATTCTAGAGCAGCAGCACACACGCTCAGTGACCTGAGATGCTTTTGTCTTTCTAGGCCTTACTTCTTCAGCAGAATCCTCAAATTCTTTGTGGCTGGGAGCAAGTTGGGAAATTCAATTTTTATACCAACGTGGCTTAGCTAGAAGATGCCAGGGTAGCTAGCAAAGCACCATTTCTGGGTGTGCCTGTAAGAGTGTTTTGGGGAGAGATTGGCATTTCTATTAGTGGTTTGGTGACGATGGTCTGCCTTCACTGGTGTGGTGCATCACAGGCTGGGATAGAACCAGCAGCTCCAAGTTGCCAGATGTTCTGTCTCCCACTGGACTGGGGCCACCTGTCATCTTCTGATTTGGGTGTCAAAGCTCCTGGGTTTGAGGCCTTGGGGCCTGGACAGGATTATACCATATTTGGTGCTCAGCTAACAGAAAGGAGGTTGTGGGACTTCTTACCCTCCACACACTCCCGAGTCAGTTCCTGTGATAAACCTCCTCTTAGACACACACATCTTGGTGATCCTATTCCTCTGGAGAGTTTCTGATTAATACACCAAGGCCCCAGTGACACTGTTAAAGAGAGGTCAGCTTGTGGAGTCTGTTGTATTTTCATTTTGCTTTTTGAGACCTGGTCCCACTTTGTAGCTCTGACTGGCCCGAACTTGCTATGTAGATGAGGCTGGCCTCAAAATTGTGGCAATCCTCCTGCCTCTGTTTCTTAAGTACTGGAGTTATAGGCAAGTGTCACCTGATCAGCTTAGAGACAATGCTCAGTTTTGAATTGCAGATTTGTCACTTATGGATTACTCACGGGATGATTACATGTTTTAAGCCTGGATTGCCCACCTTTGGAATAAGATGTGAATAGCACCTATAGTTCAGGGTCCCTCTGTGGCTGCACAGGGGATGGTGCAGGGCAGGGCAGTGCATGGCTTCTGCTCACAAGTGTCAGACAAAACAGTTTGAAAGATGTGAGGGCAGCAAAGGCAACATGACCCATGCAAACAGCACAAGGGGACAGCAGTGGGGAGGCATCTTTCCCAGCATCCCTGAAGCCAGAAGTGCTTTGTAGCGACTCATGTGGCTGCTGGTGACTGTCATAGATGAGGCCAAATTTCATTCTTCCAGAGTCTCCCAGGATTAACTTATTGTATCTCTTGATTTAATTGTCTGTGCTTCTCGAGCTGTCTTCCAGTCATAGACATATTAGCAACAGGTATAACCTTATTATTTTATTATTAGACCCTGGCCTTGGATAATGCGCTTGGCTTGTATCAGCTTTGTAGACTCAGAACATGAGTTGTGTAGTAGATACTGCAGGGAACTTAATGAGCTTTTTTTCAGCTGACAGCCACTCTGTTGATATGATTGGTAGAGCCCAGACATTGCTGAGTTTTGATTGGCTGAGCCCTCTGACATATCAGTTGACCATAACAACCTGCAGACTCTCACCATGGTTCTGGTTCCTGCAATGAACTGTTTCCAAGGCTTTATATTTATCAAGTTATTGAGTTTTTAAAAGCTTTTTGTGGCCACCTAAGAGCTTGTAGAAAAACACACAAATTTCAAATGTCTAGCTTGATGGACTTTACTAAATAAACATACCTGGGAAACCAATATTCAGATCTAGATATGGAGCAAGCTTCTCCCCCACTTGGACTGTCTTCCCCATGTGGTTGCTTCCCTGCTGTTTTCTGACTCTGTCAAGCTTAAATTAAATTGTCCTCTTTTTGTTTTAGGTAAAGGAGATCACAAAATTAGTGCTCTTTTTTCCCTGTCTGGTGTCATTTTCTAACATATGCTTGCAAGGTTCTCCCATGACGTTATTGTAGCGCATTGTTTACTCTCAATGCTCTACAACATTCCACAGCAGTGCTACAGACAACATCCGGGTACTTTCTACTTAGAAGCTCTTAAATAGCAAAATGGATTAGACTAGAGAGTCAAGAAATGAAACCTCCTATGCAGTTGAAAGGCTGTGATGAGGTGACAGAACAGTGGAAATGCACCAGTCCCCAAGCTCCTGTGATCAGAGGTGCTTCCCAGTGACTTATGTGGCTCAAACACCACCCCATAGAAACGTTTCTAAAACAACGTGGGCTGGGAATACCAGACATCTGCATTCAGAATAATGGAGTCAGACCCGTTTTTCACGCTACATCAAAATGGACCTCATTGCAGGCAGGTGCCCCACATTTAAGAGCTAAAACAAAACTCTTAGTAGGAAACAGCAGGGAAACAAACTTACAGCATTAAATTTGACAGTTATTTTGTTGATTATAATACCGAAAGCCCAAGCAACATGGAAAAAGTAGATAAACTGGAATACATTGAAGTTAAACACTTTTAAGCGTTAAAGGATGTGATTGACAGTTTGGAACTGCAACATAGAGAATTAAAGGGTCTGGGGAGATGGCTCAGTCAGTCAGTGTCTGATGTACGACAATGAGGACCTGAGTTAGATGCCCTGTGACATGTAAAGACCAGCTATGGTGGTGCACACGTGTCATTCCAGTGTTGTGGAGGCAGAGACAGGAAGATCCCTGAAGCTTGCTGGCCAATCAATTTTGCTGGATCAGTGAGTCTAGGTTAAGTGGGAGACCCAGTATCAAAAAAATTAGATGGAGGGGCAGGAGGATCTCTGTGAGTTTGAGACCAGCCTGGTCTACATTCAGTTCATGATCACTTGGCCCCATGTACTTGGGCAGAATATTATGATGAGGAGCTATTCACTTCCGGGTGGATAGGAATGTCTTAGTTAGGGATTTTAATGCTGTGAAGAGGCACCATGGCTATGGCAACTCTTATAAAGGAAACATTTAATTGGGGCTGGCTTACAGTTTCAGAGGTTTAGTCCATTATCTTCACGGTGGTGTGAAGGCAGACACGGTGCTGGGGGAACTGAGGGTTCTAGATCTTGATCCACAGGCAACAGGAAGTGAACTGTATACCACACTGAGCATAGCTTGAGCATGTGAAACCTCAAAGCTTGCCCCCGCAGTGACTCACTTCCTCCAACAAGGCCACACCTCCTAATAGTTCCACTTCCTATGGGCCAAGCATTCAAACATACAGATCTATGGGGGCCATTCCTATTTAAACCACCACATTCCACTTTTTGGTCCTCATAGGCTTGTAGCCAAGTTGTACTAAAATTTATTAATTCCAACTTCAAAAGTCCCCATGGTCTATCACAGTCTCCACAATGTTTGAAAGTCCAAAGTTCAAAGTCTCTTCTGATATTCACACAATCTCTTAACTATAATTCCCTGTGAAATCAAAATAAAAAAGCAGATCACATACTTCCAACATATAACAGCACAGTATATACATTACTATTCCAAAACACAGGGAAAGGAGCATAGTGAGGAAATAGTGGACCAAAGCAAGACTGAAAACCAGCTGGGCAAACTCCAAACTCTGTATCTCCATGTCTGATATCAAAACACTCTTCACATCTCCAACTCCTTTCAGCTTTGTTGACTGCGACACACTTCTTTCTCTTGGGCTGGCTCTACTCCCTGTTAGCAGCTTTCCTTGGCAGGTATACCACAACTCTGGCATCTCCAATATCTTGGGGTCTCCAAGACAATGTGGGGCTCATCTTTACAATGTCACACAATGGCCTCTCTAGCCCTCCATTCAGGGACATCCCTGACACATGCCTTGTCTCATAGAGGAGTATTCCATAACCCTTTTGCGTATCCTTGACTCTAAAGCAAGAACCAAGTTCTGCTGCTTGCTGGGGCTGGTGAAAACACCAACTTTCTGTTTTCAATTGTTTCCTTCACTGCCTAAGCTTGTCGGTTCTGGAACTTGCTCTGTAGACCAGGCTAGCACTGAGCTTAGAGATCTACCATCCTCTGCCTTCTGTGTGCTGAGATTAAAGGCATGCATCACCACAACTGGATCTAAGCTGTTCTTTAATTCAACTTGCATCCAAACACACAAGTCTATGGGGGCCATGCCTGTTCAAGCCACCACAAGGAATTAGAGAAAGAGGAATATAGGAAATACTAGGATAATATATAACCCCTGAGGACACATCCCCAAGGCCAATTTTATCCAACTAAGTCTCACCTCTACCTTTTACCACCTGCTAATAATTCATATTATGAACCTCTCAAAAATTAGTCCATTCATTAGATCAGAGTCCTCACTGCCCAGTCATTTCTGGAAGCTATCACAGACATACATAGGGGTTTGTTTCACTTCCTCCTGGGTATTTCTTAGTCCAATTAAGCTGAGAACCAAAATCAACCATCACGATACTTTCACATATACAATGTACTGAGTTTCATACATCTCCAACTTGTGTAAGTATCTCTGTTTAATACGTACGTGTACATACATACATTGTGGTTCAAATGTGAATGTCTTCCAAAGGGTCATGTATTTGAACACTTAGTACTAGTTTGGAAGGTTGTAGAACATTTAGGAGGGAGTTGGGGCCTCACTGAAGGAAGTGGGTCAGTGGAGAAGGATCTTGAGCCTTTGTGGCTTGGCCCCACTCCTGCTGTCTGCGCCCCATGACACAGGATATGAGAAGATGAGGAGTTCCAGCTCTACATTCCTGGCATGCAGAGCCACCTGCACAAGTACCAGGAAAAGGGAAACAGTACACACGTGTTACCTTGTGCATACACACAGGGTTGTATAGTGCCACAGACTCTATAGAAAACAGTACTCATATTCCCCTGAACAAAAACAAACACAGTTTTCATGTAATGTACCTAAGTCATGCTCAGGGCATACACTCCTAAGATAGAAGCAGAGATTCAAATAGATATTTGTACACTCTTAGGAGCCATCAGTCTATAGAGAGAAGCAGCCCACGTGTCCATTAGCGGATGGATGGACAAATGAGATGTGGTGAGAGCACACAATGGAATATTATTCATCTGTAAAGAGAAGTTAAAACACACCCTAAAGCATGTGTGAACATCGAAGACATTCTAACGTATGAAATGAACCAGCAGCAGAACAGATTTATTTAATTCTTGTATGAGCTAGCATGAAGAATGAAAAAAATCAAGCCCTAGTCCATAAATATTTTTTTAATTGAGTTGTCTGTCTTTTCCTTATAGAGTGAGAAAATGCTTTTATTAGTCTTAGGTAGGTGTCTGATTGTATCTAATGTTACTGGCTCTGAGAAGAAAATGCCCACAACCACCTAAATATATACACTTTCATTGTACATTTGTGAAAATAGAAATTATATAAGTGAACCTAGATTTTTCCAAGATCTCTCTGTTAGGAGTTTGGGTCTCCTTCAGCTGTCTCTTTCTTCAGCAGAGGCTGCCCCTGGTTAGTATTTGTCAAGCCAGGTGGCCAGGGCAAGACCCAGCACAAGGCTAGTCCTGGCTGGTCTGTGCAGGAGGTGGGTGGAGAGTTGTAGCCAATGTGGGTGGAACAGCCTGTCAGCCTCATCAGCTCTGCTTTGACTTCATGTCACACATGCTTGTTCTTTTTATTTTTTGAAAAGATTGAATTTTACGTGTGTGTGTGTGTGTGTGTGTGTGTGTGTGTGTGTGTATGTGTGTGTACGTGCATGTGAGTGTGTGGGTTTGTGTGAGTGTACATACATGGATACCAGAAGAAGGGGCCAGATCCCTTGGAGCTGGCAAGCTTGAATTGCAGGCATTTGCCTGGCCTGTGATGTGGGTGCTGGGAGACAGATTCTGGTCCTCATGATGGTGTAGTAAGCACTCCTAACAACTGATCATCTCTCCAGCTCCACCATGTGCTGATTCTTGACGAAGTCTCTGAAAATCTGACTGTACATATGTTGACTTGTTGGGGTTTTGTGCATTCCTGGGAAGAGAAAAGAGAAGGTCCACAGCTTTCATTGTATTCTCACAGTGTGTGTGTGTGTGTGTGTGTGTGTGTGTGTGTGTGTGTGTGTGTGTGTGTGTTGGGGGTACTGTAGCCACCGAAAGACTCATGAATCATCATGAACATGAATCTAGTACTTGAGGCATCCTCAGTTGTCTTTGTTTTCTTAGTTCTTCTGCCTGCCTTTGTTTTAGCCATGTCGGTATCAGCTCAGCTGCCGTAAGAAGAGGGAACAGCAGCTGCAGACATTGTCTGGAATAAGCCAGGTTACCATCTCCATCTCTCGATGCATAAGCGGGGTCTCTGAGAGCTAAGTAACGGTCCTTGGAGGTATTTATGTCCTCACCCCTCTCTCCTGTGGATTGTCCCAGGTTATCCAGATTGGTCTAGAATGGAAGGAATCATGGGGGTGCTTTGGCCGGAGATCCAAGTATTAAAAGGCAGAAATGATATTCAATTGCTGACTTTGAAGATGGAGGAAGGGACCCATAAGCCAAAGAGCACAGGTTACATTTAGATGTGAGGGAAAACAAGGAAGCAGATTCTCCCCCAGAGCCCTCAGAAGGAGGCAGCCTACAAAACACCTTGACATCCAAACTAAACTGGTTCCAGACTTCTGAGAATACAAGAGGATTTATATGTATTGTTTTAAACTGCTAAGTTTAGGGAAATTTGTTACAGCAGCAATTAAAAACTAATACAACTGGTGTGGTGGTGTAATCCCAGCTCTGGGAAGGGAAATGGAGCCAGGAAGACATGGATTCAAGACCAGCCTGGAACCCACAGGGAACCCTGTCTCAGACAAAATATAAAGCAATCAGAAAGCAAAAACAAAACAAGGGAGCAATGCAGTGGAGGCTGAAATACCTGCCTGAGGAGCTGCAGGAAAACAAGGTCTGTCAGGAATGCTTGCAAATGGGCTGAGTTCAAGACAAATTTAAAAAAAAAAAATAAAATAGGTAAAACACAGCATTAGAGTGTGGGCTTTGTGCTAGGAAAGGCCAAGCAGCTCTGATGGGCCTTGGGTGGTGGCACTGATTCTGTGCTCTGCTGGGGTGGAGATGAGTTCCTTGTCCAGGTGGCCAGTCCCAGAGCATCCATCTCTTCATGAAGCTATGCCAGAATCCCTCCCATTCCAAGTCAGCTGAGCAGGAGAAGACTACTTGCAATCTGCTGTACCAGGCTTTTTTGGGGAGGCCACCAACTAGCTCCCAAATCATAACACAGAGACTTCTTTTTTTTTTTGGTTTTTCGAGACAGGGTTTCTCTGTGTAGCTTTGCGCCTTTCCTGGGACTCACTTGGTAGCCCAGGCTGGCCTCGAACTCACAGAGATCCACCTGCCTCTGCCTCCCGAGTGCTGGGATTAAAGGCATGCACCACCACTGCCCGGCACACAGAGACTTCTTATTAGTTATGAATGCTCAGCCTTATCTTAGCTCTGATTTTAATCTGTTTCTCTTCATCTGTGTTTTGCCTCATGGCTTTTTACCTTTCTTTCTTTCTTTCTTTCTTTCTTTCTTTCTTTCTTTCTTTCTTTCTTTCTTTCCTTCCTTCCTTCCTTCCTTCCTTCCTTCCTTCTTTCTTTCTTTCTTTCTTTCTTTCTTTCCGTCTGTCTGTCTGTCTGTCTGTCTGTCTTGTTTTCCTGCTGTCTCCATGTCTGTCTGGTGGCTGCCCGGCTTCAGGCCCTGGGTGTGTCCCTCTCTTTCTTCCTCGTTCGCTTCTCTTCTCCTATTTATTCTCTCTCCCTGCCAGCCCTGCCTACAGAAACAAATGTAACACACCTTTACATCGTTAACAAATGCAGCATACACAGATGTAACACACCTTTGCCTAGGTAAAGTAATATTCCACAACAATCTGCCTTCCTAGCTGGGAAGTATTGTGCTGCCGCTGATCCACCATGCCCAGTGAGAATTCACTCTCACTCACCGCCAATTCCACTGTGATAATTTTCTACCTATTTGTTTCTAGTTTTTCCTGTTTGACTCCTTATCCACATAACAGCCACAGTGGCAGTAAGAAGTTGTTTTTTTTGTTTGTTTGTTTGTTTGTTTTTTTTAGTGGTCCACTTTCAATTTTTCTAATGTCATTGATAATTTAATCTGTAAGTAAGTATATACAGTGCATATGTGTGTATGCAGGTACACATATGTGGGGAGGTAAGCATGCACACGTGTGTGGAGGTCGAAGGACAGTGTCCATTGTCATTCCTTAGGTAACAGCCACTTGATTTTTTTGAGGCAGACTCTTCCGCTGCCGTGGAACTTACCCATACACCACCTTGGCCTGCCAGTGAGCTCCAGGAACTGCCTGTCACTGCCTCCCCAACACTTGGATTGTAAGCATAACCCTGACGTGGTTTGTTTTATTTGTTTGTTTGTTTTTTATTTGCTTATTTATTTATTTACTTATTATATGTGGGTCCACATGTTTGTGCAGCAAGTGCTTTACCATCTGAGCCGTCTCTGCAGCCCAGATTTGGGGATTTTACAAGCTGTTTTCCTTTCATGAAGAGGAGCCCTCACAGCCCAGTCACTCTTAGTGTCATCGCATCTTGACACCGTCACACTGGAACCTCTGAGCTTTGGAGGTGGTGCACTACAGCCAAGGCACACCCCTGTCGCTTTTCCTCATACAGCTCATCCCAGTGTATGGTGTGCATCTGTGCTATTATTGGATCAATGTCTTTCACCCCTGCCACACCGCCTGCCCCCTGAGCACAGGGACTGTTTGCCAGGAACCCGAGCTTAGTGTGAATTGTTCCAAAGCCTGGGGTGTAGCACGTGCTCAGTAGACACTGGGTGAACGCATGGATGCGTTACTGTGGATGGATGGCTTTGTTCTTTTTTATTCCTTCCTCCCTTTCCGACATCCACCTCCCACCCAACAGCCAGATCTCCCGACCTCCCGCTCAGTGACACCAGCAGAGAGGAAGAAATGGCATTTCGACTTTCTCCTCAATGGCAGCTGTGTGAGGCCTCATCAGATCCATTAAGAAGCAGCCTCCCACCTGTGTCTGCCAAGGCACAGGTGATGGTCTTGGTGAGCAGAACACTCACCTCATCATTCCCTCTAAGATTGAGGCTCCACCTCAGTAAAGTGGTGACGAGTAGAGCAGAGATTACATGAGGAAGGTGATGAACTGTAATGTGTTAAATGTCACACTCCCAGGAAGAAGGAGACCCAGAAACTCCTCTCAAACATTAGGTTCATCTTCACTGTGTCCACCCTGGTGACAGCTGAAGATTTTTCTCCATTCCCTCCTGCTTTCATCCTACCTTTGAGCAGAGGTCAGCTGTCAGGTCTCCTCTTCCAAGAAGCCTGCCATGATTGCCCCAGTCACAGATTGCTCTCTCCCCTGCTCTCAGTTAAATCCAGTCATGTTGCCTGGAGTGGCTCCAGTTCATGATTCTTTAAATATACTTTTCCTCAACAGACATTCACGGCCCATATGCGTGAGTTACGCTGGGACATTTCAGTATACACATTGAATATGGAATGGTCAGATGAGAGAAACCGGCTGGATCGTCTGTTATCTTGAACACTTCACAGTCCCAGTGCTGTGTTGGGAACACCCAAAATCTTCTTAGTGCTCTTTTGTGATATTCCCCAGCCATAGCCTTCCATACTTCATAGCAGCAACGTTTCCTCTTATCACAATTAATCTTTAATAGACTGAACACCAGGTTTGTTTGTTCCTCTTGGCTCCAGCCAAAGCTACTTTCTGCTTCCACAGTCACCCTGGACATTTGTCCCCAGAGGCTGGGTTTCCTGCTCACTCCTTCTGATCTCACTGCCCTGCCCTCTTCTCAGTGACCGGATTCCAGCCTTGTACCCGAGTCCCAGCCCCGTCTCTTTACTTCTTAATTCTAGACTTCCATGGTCTGAGTCTAAAACCCCAGAGCCTCCTGGGAAATTGCAGCCCAGGTCTGGGTGTGTTTCTTTTGGGTTGGTGGCAAAATCAAGTTAAAGAGCAGAGACTTAAGACTCCAGCTTTCTGGAGCTTCAGATTTCACTTCCCACTGGTATTTTTTTTTTTTTTTTTGTGGTTTCAGGGAGTCACCTGATCTTGATCTGCAGTTTTTTCTTTCTTTCATGGAGACAATATAAGTGTCTAAACACTTTTACAATCTAATCTGTATCATATAATATATAGTGTAATATAATGGGTGTAATGGAGCTTGAGATGATGAAAGTACACATTTGTATATTATTGTTTTGTTTTTTGAGAATCCAGTGAATAATAGACTCTGAATTCAGCCTTTATTAATAAATGATAGGTGATCAGTGATGAATTTTTTTAAAATTTGTTTTTGAATAAGGATCTCCTTGTATCATAGTCCCCTATATCATAGTCTGGCTGGAATTGGCTATGTAGAGTCTTGATCTCTCTTTTTTAAAAAAGTAGCTATTTTTATGTGCATACCTCTGTGTGTGTGTGTCTGTCTGTCTGTCTGTGTTTATGTATGGGTGTGTATGTGTGTGTATGCCAGCACCCATGGAAACAAGAAGTTTAGAATTCCATGAATATGGAGTTCCAGGTGGTTGTGAGTGACTGGACGTGGGTGTTGGGAACCAAACAGAGGTCCTTTGGAGTAGAGGCCAATGCTTTTGCTGCTGAGCCATTTCTCTATCCCGTCTTGAACTCTAATATTTTGCCTTAGACTCTCAAGCGCTGGGATGGCAGGCGTGGACCACCATGCCAACTTTATCATCATCTTCCAACTTTATCACTACTCCTCAGTTTTGAGATGTAGCCTTGACTGGCCTGATGTTCACTATGTGGCCCATATTGGTCTCAAACTCATAGCAATCCTCCTGTCTCAGCCACCCAATGAGCTGTCATTATTAGCATGCACCACCCTGCCCAGTTTCCCCATCATTCCTCTCACAGTGGCAATACATATCTTCACGGCTTTGTGGAGAGAGGGTCTGGGGAGTCTGTCTTGGGTACAAGCCTTCCTCCATGCTCACGGTGTGGCAGCCAGCAGCAGTCTGAGGAGGCAGTACCGACACAGAAATCAGCAGCAAGGCACCAACTCAGCAACTTTACCAAGCCAACCTTGACATCTTTCCCCTCACCCGTGAAAGACTTTTATGTTGCCTCCCATCTGTGCACATCTGGAGCATCTGTGATTAATCTATTCAGGTTCACAGGAGGCTGATGATCCCCAGGGAGATCTAGCCCTTATTCCCTGCCAGTCAAAAGGCCCTCAGTGCAGCTGGGAGTTAGCTGCCAGAGTTGGGCTTATCCAACATCACCTTAATTGGGCATCTCATTACCCCATTCCCAGGACTGAGAATGGCCTCATGCATTGCCAAGGTGAGCTCATCCACAGACATGGCAGAGATAGCTAATCAGCCTGTGCAGGGAGGGAATGAGGAGAGAGAGAGAGAGAGAGAGAGAGAGAGAGAGAGAGAGAGAGAGAGAGAGAGAGAGAGAGAGAGAGAACCAGAGCCCAGGTCCTGAGCCTTGCAAATGACTCTCAGGAAACCCATGATTGCATTTGGAAAGTAATTTCTTCCTGTGAGGGAAAAGTCCTTGTTAGATTGATTTCTTCTCCAGCGAGGCTGGTTTATTTCTTCTCCCACTCCATCACCCATCCCTGTGTTCCAGTCAAAGCCCTGGGAATAACAAGCAAACGGTGTGTGGGCTGTAGTCCTCCTACAGGGATTGGAAAGCCCAGTGGCTCCGCTGATTGTTGGTGCGACACCAACACCTGACAGAATGTAGACGAAAGGTTTCTCTGGCTCAAACTTGCCAAACACTTTCAAAATGCTGCTTATTAATTAATTGGCTCATCATTTTTAATTTCTGGATAAAGTTTGAATTTTAATTAACAATAATATACCAGCATTAATTAACTTTTTAATCGGGTCAAGCTATGCATCCCAGACTGGCCTGGATTTTGCAGCTCAGGCTGCCCTTGTAATCTCAATCCTCCTGCCCTCAGCTTCCTGAGTGCTGAGGCTCCAAGGATACACCACCATGCCAGGCTATATCTGTTTTTCTTGAGTTATTTGCAAATATACCACAGTTATCATATCCTTCACATGTAAACATTTCCATATATATATATATATATATATATATACATATTTCTGGAAGGCAAAGGCATTTTGTGTGTGTGTGTGTGTGTGTGTGTGTGTGTGTGTGTGTGTGTGTGTGTGTGTGAGATGCATGGGCATGCACGTGTATATCCCTGCATGCATGCATGGGGGATAGGGAAGGACCTCAGGTGTCCTCTTATATTGTTCTCCACCTTATTCCCCTGAGACAGGGTCTTCCAGTGAACCTGAAGTTTGCTATTTTGGTCTAGGCTGGCTGCTGATCCATGAGCTCCCTAGATCTACCTGTCTCTATCCCACACCCCTGGGGATCTGAACTCAGGTCCTAATGCTTGTGTAGTAAGAGTTCTTACTCACTGATCCATCTTCCCAGAAATTATATAACCAAAGTATAATTTTGAAGAGCAGGAATTTAGCACTGTTATAATATTGCTTTTTCTCATCCATGCTCAAAATTAAGTAATTTCCAACAATTACTTTTAATTGTTTTGTACTTTTCCCTAGTACAGATCCAGTGCATGGCCATGCCTTTTGTTGTTGTTTTCTTTAATCTTTTCCAGGTAGAACATTCCCTCAGACTTTGCTTTGCTCAAAGCAAAGAGAATGTCTCCTCATCTAACTTTCTGTAATTTCCCTGTGATTTAAATTAATTTGTGCCTTTTCGATAGAAACACAAGGACACATGCTGGTCTCGGTGCGTCCCATGCAGACACCGTACTGTTAAAGCTGACTTGAGCTCTCCATCATGATGGTGTCTCCAAGTCCCTCCTTACATTATTAACTGTAAGAAAATAAGAGGCAGGTCCTGGAGACTACAAAATAACCTGTTCATTTTTTATCAAAATTTCATTTACCAGTTATAGCATCTATTGTGATGGATTTAACATTATTGTCTTTATGTGGCCTTAACTTACTTTATTATCTGTTAGCTAGTTTTCTCTAGTAAATAATACCTTCTTCTCACTCATTCAATTTGTTTATATTAGTATAGACTTTTGGATTAATACTTATTATTTGTGTATGTGCATCCACGTGCATGTATGTGTGTGTGTGTGTGTGTGTGTGTGTGTGTGTGTGTGTGAGAGAGAGAGAGAGAGAGAGAGAGAGAGAGAGAGAGAGAGAGAGAGAGCACATGAGCACATATCACACTGTCCATACTATAGGCATCCAAGGACATTTGGGATGGTTCTGACTTCTTTTCACCATGGGTTCTGGGGATCCAACTTAGGCTGATAAACTTGCATGGTGTGACGTTATTCCTGGGGAGATATGGGCAAATGTGTCCTCATTCCCAGGCAGTGAACTGACAATACACCAAACTACACATAGCACTAAGATCCATATGAAATTTATATGGGTTACATACAGAATATGGGTGAGGGGTCATTTGCAGGAGCAGAAATGACTCAGAGACAGCTGCATCACCAAAGCCCACTCTAGTAAGGTGAGGTAATAGAAAAAGCTAGAAACCCGGAACACACTGTGCAGCCTGCAGGGGGCTCAGTGAATTAGAAGGTGTCCTTTGCAGGTGGCTCCTTTGGTCTGAAGCTCTTCCAGGCCGCTCCTTTGGTCTTTGTTTCTTTTAGGCAGTTCAGCTGGTGGTGGCCTCTCCAGGCCACTGGGCTGCCTTTGCTTCTTTAAGGTGGCTGGGGCTTGTCTGAGAGTGACTCTCAGCAATTGTCATCAGTTATAAAATCTGGGGAGTGGGTGGGACTAATGTGTCTGGTCAATTTCAGGGACTTCCTGAAGCTACTTTGAGTTGTTTGATTCTTAAGGAACTTTCCCCCTGGGACAGAATGTTTCAATCTGGAGGAAATTACTACTGAGCACAGGGCAAATAACTTTTACCCACTGAGCCATTGGCCAACCTATTTTATTTTATTTTTTATTTTTGATGATCAAGTTTGCTTAAATTTGGCCAGTGGGAGTGGTATGGAGCCATGCCCTGTACCTTTCAATGCCCCACTTTATTTTTTAAGCATCCCTTGGTTTCTGCTTTAACAGGATGTGTTCCCGCGTTCCAGCTCCGGGGTCAGCATTTGTAAGGGGTTCTTGTGGTTTGTGGCAGAGAATAGTGTTGAGAAGCCAAGATCCACTTGCTGGGTGTGCTGATTGCTCCTGTTCCACCAGCCCCAACCAATGCATCCTGACTGTTCCCCTTCTTATAATGGTGTGTCCTCATGCCCTTCCAATGTATTGATTTAATTGCTCAAGTCTAGAATACACAGAATATGGTTTCAGGATTGTTCATCCATGTCACTGTGAAGAGAGCCTATTGACTAAAGTTCAGTATTTGTTTATATTCCTTTTTCAAAAGGTAAACACTCCTTAGAATGACATGTGTAAATTCTGAGTGTACATTTCGATTAGTTGTGACGAATGCACGGAGGTGTGTAACCCACATCCTTCTCAAGACAGAACATTGTATCCCATGGAAAACATTTCTTACTTTTGTTCCCAGTCAGCCACCCTTCAAGAACTGAGCACTGATTTACTTTCCAGTGCTCTAGAGCTTAATGTAAGTGTAATCATACAGTATTCTTTTGTGTTTGGATTCTTTCGCTTAGCGTGTTTGTGAGATCCATGTGTGCGAATGTATAATAGCTTACGCTTTTTGCTAAGAACTAATAGTCAATAATTCATCACTTGTTTATCCATCCTTCTGATAGATGTTTGTTACTTTTCTCCACTGTTTTGACTATTATGAACAAAACACCTGTGAGCTTTCCATACGTGTCTGTCTGCGGCATGTTTTCATTTCTTTAGTGTAAATAACGAGAGGTGAAATTTCTGGGTCAACAGGGTAGGTAAATGTTTAACTTTTGCTTTATTAGTTAAGAGACTGATAAACTCAAAGACCTTTCTTTTTCCAGATGGTTTTATAGCCACTTGTGTGGAATTTAAACAAGGACCTCGTGTTGAACTTGGTTTTATGTCTTTATTGGTCTTTCTTCCTCCCTAAAAGTTTTTAAAGTTTATAATAACTGACAACTCCTAAAAGTATTTATTTTACAGATTCAAAGTGTAATGCAGTGTTCTTATATCTGTGTACAATGTGAGGTGAATTAAACCCACACTAATTAACTTGTCCGTCTCTTTAATTACTTGACATTTTTGTGGTGATGTTGTGGAAATTGCCCTCCTTGTTATTTTGAATATGCTGTCCATTGTCCATCATCACTGACTCCTGACATCCTGACGTTTAGTAGATCTCACAATTTGCTCCTCCTGTCTAGATGAACCTTTGCACCCCTCACTCAGCCAGTAACTGTTCATTCTCTCAGTTCTTTCCCAACCTCCAACCTGTGTTAACAGCTGGTCTTCTCATTCCCTTCCTTGTACGAACTCAGTGTTTCTTTTCTTAGATTCCAAACGTAATAGAGGTAATGATGTATTCATTGTTCTGTGCCATATTATTTCACTTAGCATAAAGTCTTCTTCGGTCATCTATGTTTCCCTGGGAAGAGATAATTTTCTATTTTAAGCTGAATATATTCCAATGTATACACACCACATTATAGGTTCATGGCAAAATTCTCAGCACTGAGTGTTTGGGAAACACAGAAGAAAACCACAGTGAGATACCACTTCATAGCTGGTAGATTGATTTTTTTTTAATGGAAAAGATGAAAGATAACCAGTGTTGGCAAAGAGACAGAGAAAAGGGCACCTTTGTGTGCTGTTGGTGGGATGTAAGTTAACCATCCCAGAATATAGGAACTGCCACATCCATCCCCTTCCCACTTTCATTTCATTTTGTTTGTTTACTTGGCCTATAGAAGACTCCACATTATCAATGTGCTGGTTTTGATCATGCCACTGAGCCTGTCCCCTCTTCTCAGTATTTCCTGTTGTAGAGACATTGAGATGCTCTGGAATCAATTGTTTTTTTCTGAAAAGAACTCTTCAGAGGATCACAGGAAAGCAAGTTACCATTCACTTGTAGTCTTGGAGTTTCTACTGCTGTGACAAAACACCATGACCAAAAGCAAGCTGGGGAGAAAATGGTTATTTGGCTTCCATTTCCACACTGTACTTCATCACCAAAGGAAGTCAGGACAGGAACTCAAACAGGGCAGGAACCTGAGCCAAGAGCTGATGCAGAGGCCGTGGAGGAGTGCTGCTTACTGGCTTGCTCCCTGTGGCTTACTCAGCCTGATTTCTTAAAGAATCCAGGGCCACCAGCCGAGGGATGGCTCCACTCACAATGGGCTGCCCCCCCATCAATCACTAATTAAGAAAATGCCCTACAGGCTTGCCTACAGACCTATCTTATGGAGGCATTTTCTCAACTGAGGCTCCCTCCTCTCCGATGACTCTAGCCTGAGTTAAGTTGATATAAAACTAGCCAATACCTCATGGTATTGACCAACCCATTGGTGTCACTGTGGACCTGTGGCTTCTGCAATCATGCTGTGAAACAGGGTCTACACTGGCAAGGTACGATGAACACTTGGCTTTTGCATGGGGTTAACTTTTACAGTAATAAGTCGGTGCCTTAGCAACCCCCAGTGGCAATGAGTAAGAATCTTAATACACACACACACACACACACACACACACACACACACACACACACATATTCTAATTAACCATTTCTTTTTGTAAGTCTCACGTCACCTAAGAACAAGAAAACATTCTAAGAAATGCATTGTTAGGTGATCTTGTTACGGGAATGTCAGATCTTCTATTTACTCAGACCTCCATGGTACAGGTCAACCACTCCACATGTCCTCTGGATGCAATCAAGAGATGGTAAAGACAGGGCCATAGAACACAGCACATTCTTTATAGAGAATGAAAAGGGTGTGTGCTCTGAGTCATCAGAAGTATGCACAGCATAGTGGGGACTTAAGCCGGGAACTTAGTTGTTTGTTATGAAGAACTTTGTGCTATTTACACATGCATGTTGCTATACTTTTATACAACCTGCATTGCAGCTGATTGTTTACACACTGTTTTCACACACACCCAAGGAGCATGCTACATTGTGGCACTATGATGGTGATGACATCAGCAGGAGATGGGAATTCTTCAGCTCCATTGTCTTCTTCTGGGATGGCCTTGTACATATCGCTGCTGTTGATTGAAACACCCTTAATGGCATGTGAATGTGTTTTATGTTTTCATTCATTCTAATTACATTTCTCCCCTCACATTATGCCATCCTAGGACAGTATGTACCTTGGACTTGGATCCCTTGACTTTTTAGCATGGCTCCATTTGTTGTTAACAACTTCCTTACTTTCTTGGCACAGATAGCTCAGGCCTGGAGTCTCTCTGTGGGAGGTGGTATTCAGAAAGTACTGTCTGGCATTTGGGCTCATCACTTGGGGCTGTCATTGTTTTTAGGTCTCTTTAGTGGTTTAAAATAGGAGATATGTATATATGTTTAGAAATACTAAAACTAGGAGAACATGCTGATATTTTCTACTTAAATTTAACTTCACAAGGTCTTTCTTTATGTCTCTGGCACACATGCTGTTATGGTTAGCTTTGATTCTCTACTTGACACAGTCTAGAATCACTGGGAAGAGAATTTTAATGAGCACTTGTCTACACTAGGTATGTAGACATGTGGGCACATGTGTGGGGGATTGTCTTAATTAATTGATATGGGAAGACCCAGGCTACTTTAGGCAGCACCGCTCCCTAGGCAGGCTGTACTGAACTGTATGAGAGTGGAGACAGTGAGCTGAGTACAGGAAAGCAAGTGAGCACATGGGCATTCGCGTCTCTGCTCTTGACTGCACTGATGTTCCAAGGGCCTGCCTTGCCTTCCCCACAACGATGAGCTGCAACCTGAAATTTTAAGCTAAAACAAGCACTCTTCTCCCTTTTCTTTTTGTAAGGGTATTTTTGTCACCACAACAGAAATGAAACCAGGACACATGTATAAAGCCAGAGACATAAAATCAATCACTTGTTGTAAAGTATATACAGTCATTTAAAAGCAGTAGTCACATTGCAATGGTGTTCAATTCTTATGGTCCATGTGATGCCAATGATGCTCTTACAGTGGCTGGACAGGTCTGAAGTTCCAAGGGAGCTCACTCACATGCCTCGTGACTCACAGGGCTGCCTGGCTGGATGTCTGTGGTCTTTGTTGACTCTAAGCAGCCTGGGGGCTTTCTGTGTGCTGGTCTCCTGACTAGAAGGACTTCTTACATGGTGGCTCAAGCTTCTCCTTCAGTTTGGTGGAAGGTATCAGCCTTTTTAAGGATTAGGCTCCTGCTGGCCTCAAGTCATTTAAAATCAGATTATATTAGTTAAAGCAGTCCAGCATCAGAGTGTGGGAAGGAGGTTCCAATTATGGACAAAAGGAGTGTTGGAGTTTTCACACCTACCTTTAAACAGCCACCTCTACCCCCGTCTTTGAGTCATAGCTTCTGAAGATTCCTCTAGTCTGTACCTTTTACCACTGAGTGAAATAGCCAGGGAGGTAGTCTACATCCTTAGTGTCGCCTGCACCTCTGTGATGTGGGATTTTCACTGTCTATGCAGCAAGCCCCTAGTCTGCTCTCAAACCTTTACTTTGCTCTCTCACCATTAACAAAATTCAGTGATAAATATCCTCGGGCACACTCCATTTTGTGTTTCCTTACAGTTGTGACTCCTAGAAGCCTCACTGCTAGGGGAGAAGGCAGATGCACATGAGATTTGGGTAGACACTGCCACACTTCCTTTCATAAAAGTTGTAGCAGAAATGTATACGCACCTGCTTCACCATAACCTCATAAGGAGTATTGTCAAGCCTCTGGAGTTTTGTCAATATAATGAGAAATGATATTTCAATTTACCTTTTTTTTCTATTCTTTAACTTTCTTGTGGTTTAATCTACAAATGAACAGAAAACTAATTTTAAATGTAAACATTATGACATTTATGCATTTTGTAGGTGTTTGATAGTTGTGTTAACTATCATTTGTATAAAGGTATAAAATATTTCCAGAACCCAGAAGACTCTTTTGTTCTTTTGTGTTCCTTTTAGGTCAATATTGCATATAAAAATTGTAACATTTTAATTACATTCTTATTATTTGTATGTGAGTGTGTGTATCTGTGTGTCTGTGTGGAGGTCTGAAGACAACTTGCAGGGATCTGTTCTTTTTCCACCATGTGGATCCAAGAAATGAAACTGAGGTTTTCAGGCTTGCATGGAAGTTGTCTTTACACTTTGAGCCATCTCCCTGGCCCCAAAAGTCGTATCATCCTGATTATAGTGAGATAGATACCTGGACTTCACATTAAATAATCATATAGTGAATCATATAGTGTGCACAGTTTGTTTTTTACTTCTTTCTTTCTTTCTTTCTTTCTTTCTTTCTTTTTTCTTTCTTTCTTTCTTTCTTTCTTTCTTTCTTTCTTTCTTTCTTTCTTTCTTTCTTTCTTTCTTTCTTTCTTTCTTTCTTGTTTGATTTTATGAGACAAGGTTTCTCTGTGTAGTCCTGACTGTCCTGGAACTCACTCTGTAGACCAGGTTGGCTTCGAATTCAGAGATCCACCTGTCTCTGCCTCCAGAGTGCTGGGTGGGATTAAAGGTGTGCGCCACCATGAACATTTTTTTACTTGTTTTAGTCAGCATGATATTTCTCAGATGCATCTATATTGGTTATATGTTGAATATTGGTTATTTATTACTGTTAGTTATTTTATTATGAATACCTCTACCATGATATCAGTCCTGTTGGTAGACATATTAATATAACATGCAATGACATATTAATTCTATAGATGGATTGTTTCCATTCTGGGTGCTCCTTTTGAATAATATCAGTATGAATGTTTGGTTCATGTAATTTTTGGACTTACCTATTTCTCATGAATATGTATTTAAAAGTAGAAATTCTGGTTGTGGGACAGGCATATGTTTAACTGTACTTGACATTGCCCTAAACACTTTTTCAACATGGTTGTACCAAATTGCATCTCATCTATATCCCAAGTTCTTGTTGATTCATCTTCTACCAAGACTCATTACTGGCCTTTTAAAATACGAGCATTTTCAGATGTCTGTGGTCTGTGTTGCCACTTGACCCCATGTTGGTGTCTATGAGCCATACTGCCATGGGGGTAGGGGGCATATTGATGTGAGTGCCACTTGAGCCCTTGATGATGTCTGTGTCCATGCTGCCATCAAGGGCCATGTAAGGATCTGTGGTCTTACTGCAGCCTGGGTATGTGTTAATGTCCCTTGCCTGTGTTGCCACTGTAGGCTATGCGGATGTCCGTGGTCTGTGCTGTAGACTGAATGCATGTTGATGTCCATGGACTGTGCTGCTGCCGAGGGCCATGCTGATGTGAGTGACCTGCACTGCCACCTCAAGCCAGGTTAATGTCTTTGGCCTGTGCTGCTGTAGAGGGCTATGATGGTGTCCATGGCCCATGAAGTGTCAGAGAGCCATGTTGATGTCTGTTGTCTGTACTGCCACCAGAGACCATGCTGAGGTTCATGGTGCATGGTGACATCAGAGAGCATGTGGATGTCCATGGTCTGTGCTGTTGCTAGAAACCACGTGTAAAGGGCAAGGAAGCTACTTTGGCCATGGTATTGATGACGACCGACTCACAGTTGATAAGGAGGGACATAGAAGGCTTCTGTGACAATACCCGCCCCCAAGAAAACTCACAGGCTAGAAAGAAGTCCACTGAAACTCTTAAATATTGTGATAAGGATGCTGAAGTGAAGCTCTCCACAATTGTTGGCTTCTGGCAGGGGTGTGGGTGGGGAAGGACTGAGTTTTCTCTAAGGGGCTGACCATTGAGAGTTTGACCATGCTCCAGTAAGTATACAGGGCAACACAAATTGGACTTATTTATTTTTTGTTAGTTTGTTTTCATTTTCTCTTTCTTCTTTTTCAGGGGGTGGGGGGATCATAAGAGTGGAGGGGAGACCTGGGAGGACTGGGAGGTGAGTGGGCTTGGGGTTGATGATGTGAAAATCCTGAACAATCAATACAAATATTATGAAAAACACTGGCATCTTAGTGTGGATGTACCAATGTCTATTGGGATTCCACTGCATTTGCCTCTAAACCATCCAGCACCTTGCCATAACCAGTCCACTTTCTCTTCAATGAAATGTCTGTTTATGTCTCATTCTTAATGGTTTAGGGATTATTTATACTCAATCTATCCTGATTTTGAATGAGATTGAGTGTTTCAAGCTACCAGTTCTTAGTTCTGGCCTATTTAAAAATCCTGTTTTTCAGAGATCTCTATCTAGGATGTTCAGTACACCAACTTTTTTTTTTCTCTGCAACATGTTTTTAAAATGTCCTCACTAATATATATTATCTCATTGGCTTTAGATTTTAACTCATAGCCAGGACAGATGTCTTCTGTTAATTTTTGGAAAAAGTATCTACACCATTTGGCATTTATCGTAATGTATGACGTTTGAGGAATAATCTATTTTGGTTTTTTCCCATATGGTCACGCAATAGTCCCAACACCATTTATTAAAGCTATCTTTTCTCATTTCTCTATCGATTTACTTCCTCAGCACACATGATGCTGCCATGTCTGCTTAGATCCAGTTTGAGCTCCTGGCTTTGGTTCACTGAGCTGTGTACCTAGGACGTACTGTGGCAGCTTTATCCACAGGGACTTTAATGTGCTTTGCAATGGAGCGGACTAGTTTCATCTTCCCAGCATGTTTTTTGTTTTTAGCATTTCCTGATTTTTAATATTTCCATATGAACCTTGTTAACTTGTTTAGCTCCCACAAAAAAATTAATAAAAACTGACAGATCTTTACTGCATCACGGAAGAAACTGGCTTTTCTTAAGGTATTTGCTCTAAGAGACCGTGACTCCTCATTGGTTCAGAATATTCTGTTCTCGGGAGTGTTGGCCATGTACTACTCTTCCTAGTTCAGTGCCTCGGTATTTGGTCTCGTTCATTCTTTGTGAACAGGTTTTTTTTTCTTTCCTTTATTGTTATCTTCTAATTTGTTACTTCATTTACATGCGTGTCAAACAGCCCCGTGAGAAGACAGAAATAGCATGGATTATTTTGGCAGAGATCACTGAATAGAATTGTTGACTGGTGTAAAGATGTACAGTGGGAGCCGTAAAGACTAAGAAGGAGATTACAAGGATATTGTAGAAGGAAAAAAAATGCTTCAGGAAACAGCTACCACCCCTAGGGCTGGGTAACAAAGGGACCAAATTGTAGTTATTGCCTCTGGAAACATGGAGAAGGGCCCTTACCTGCGATTGAGCTTTCAAGGAGGGGGCAGCTTAGCTGGAGCGAGAATCCTAGAGGATGGGCAGCCATGAGGAGCAGACCTCCCAGGAGAGGCCTTTGGGAAGTCGTCCCTGAAGGCAGTGAGATTGCCTCTGCTCCTCTTAGAGAATTACATCCAGTTGCTGGTCCTGGTGGGAGGAATGGCTGCTTGGGGCAGTCACAGCAGCAGGGATCAGGCAGGTGGCCAGTAAGACAGTGAGGAGGCCCTCAAGGTGTTCTCCCTCCAGGGCAGAGCCACACAGTTCTGGAACTCCAGCCTCTACATCTGAAGCTTGGTAGAGGAGGGTGGGCTTGGAGCTTGACATATATGTTAATTTTATATTCAAATATGTTATTAAATTACTTTAGTAGAGTTTCACTCATGATTCTTATAACTTTCTGTATCATCTACAAATACAGATTAAAAAAAAAACCTCCTTTCTGTGAAACTTTTACTGTTAATGATCTTTGTCCCTAAAATGTGTGTACCTAATGGTTAAAAAAACTAAGTTCCACCTTTCTTGGAGTCAGGCATTCTCTGTTATTGGAGTGACACTGTGTGGATAGGTAATGGTATGCAGGAAGAAAGGCCTTTGCTTTCCTATTCTTTATGGCTCTGTGTACATATGTGTGTGTGTGTGTGTGTGTGTGTGTGTGTGTGTACACAAATGCACATGCATGCAAGCGTATGTGCACGTGAGTGAGTGCAAGGCTGCTTGCCCTCACTTTCCTTGTTTGAAACTTCTCTCTGTTGCTGTTGCTGCTTACACCAGGCTCTCAGCCTGAGAGCTTCCCGGGAGTCTCCTGTCTCTGCCCTTTTCTCACTGTGAGAATACTGGGTTTTTAGATGCATGCTACTGTCCCTAGCTGTACATGGGCTTTAGAGATTGGAACTCTGGTCCTCATGCTTGTATGACAAATGCTTTGTCCACCGGGCCATCTCTCTAGCTCTTATGGTCCTTCTTCTCTGTGTTTAGAAACAACCAACACAGTATTGAACGCAGATTCTTGGTTGTGTTTAGAAATGCGAAGTGTCTGTGGGGTGGGTGTGTAGATTTGCCTGCACATCTACTCTTCCTTGCTCTGACCTGTCTGCCCCTGGTACCCGTCTTCTGGCATATGGTGGAGACTCCAGGCTGGTTCAGGGAGTGTCATGGTTTCAGTCTGGCATATGATGGAGACTCCAGGCTGGTTTGGGGGGTGGCATGGTTTCAGTCTGACATATGATGGAGACCCAAGGATGGTTCAGGGAGTGGCATGGTTTCAGACTAAGCCAAAAAGGCTTAGTGCTAGAATTCTTGCGGAGGCCAATGGAAAGAAGTGTTCCTTCTGTCCTGGGTCCCTTATGCATTCTATGTTTGGTGCTTTTGCTGTGTATCTTTTCTTTGCTAGCTGTTATGGGAGCCACTGGAGAGAAACACATTTCTCATGTTTTTGTTTAAGTTCTGGACCTAAGCGTTCTCTGTAAGTTTAGGCCTGAAGCTTTCAATGTGAGAAATATCATTTTAAACATTTAAAACATCTTCACCTGGACTTTCCATTCTTTATAGCCAAGCAAATCCAAATTGGCCAAGCAAGAATTACAGTTTGCTCCTGGGCAATGTGGGCCATGTGATCTGTGACATGGAGTGTCCTCACTATAGACTAGACCATTTGGTAGGCTGTGGTTCCTGTGTTCACAGCTCTGTGCCTCCAGAAGCTGTCCTGATCCTGGTGACTATTACGCTCTACTTTCTTGCCCTTACCTCTGTGGCAGACAACCATAGACTGTTGTCAGTCACAGGTGATTGTTCTGAGGTCAATCATAGATCATCACAGGAAGCTTGGAAATTGTTCACAAGCTTTGGATGGCAATGGCTGTGTTTTAAGAGGCAGAGAAAGAGAGGACAGCAGTAGAGCACTAGCCTACGTCCTCTGGCTCCCACCTCTCTCTGCGTGCCCATGTTTATGTGTGGGTTCACGTGCATGTGTGTGGATGGGGAGGCCAAAGGAGGACCTCAGTTATCATTCCCCAGGCACCGTCTACCTTTGGTAGAGCCTCACATTAGTCTAAACTTTGCCAACTAGACCAGGCTGCTTAGCTGGAGAGTGACAGGGATCACTTGGCTCTACCTTGCCAGTGTTGGGATTGAACCACATGCTGCAATGCCTGCCTTTTTGCTGTTTGTTTTTGTTTTTTATGTAGGTTGTGTGGATTGAATGCAGATGTTTGTGCTTGTGAAACAAACACTTTAGGACTGTGCCACCTTCCCAGGCCATCCTCTTGGGTCTGTGGTGTGGTTTCTGCTCTCTTTCATTATTATTATTATTATTATTATTATTATTATTATTATTATTATTATTTTAGATTTGTTTATTTTAGTGTATGAGTGGTTTGCCTACATGTATGGAAGTCAGAAGAGGGTGTCAGATTTGTTGGAACTGGAGTGAGTGACAGATGGTTGTGGAATACCATGTGGATTCTGGGAACCCAAACCAGGTCCTCTGTGAGAATAAGTGCTCTCAACTGCTGAGCCACTGAGCCACCCCATGTTTCTGTTCCACAGTGTGAGTGAGGTGATTCTCTTGAAGGGATCCCTCACCACTCAGTTAGCACTCTACGTTCACAGCGTCTGGCTTCTGCAGCCAATCTCTGTGCCTTTGCAGACACCCTCCTGCAGCATCAATATGTCCTCATTTGCTGAAAGTTGTATGTGCGTTCAAAAGTGAATAAAGGAAAGACTGACTGGATGGTTTATAATCCCAATACTCAGGAGGCAGAGCCAGGTTGATCTCTGTGAGTTTGAGGCCAGCCTGGTCTACAGAGTGAGATTTAGGACAGGCACCAAAACTACACGGAGAAACCCTGTCTCAAAAAAACAAACAAACAAACAAACAAAAAAGCAAAAAAACAAAACAAAAACAAAAAAAAAGAAAAGAAAAAAAAGAAAGAGGGGTGATTGATGTGATCTTGGGAGATAGCTCTGTGGGTCAAATGTTTTATGCAAGCATGAGGAAATGTATCCATATAAATTCATATAAAAATGTCAGGCCTTGGTGATGTGCACTATGATTTCAGTGCTGGGAAGGCAGAGACAGACAGGTCCCTGGGTCTTGGTGGCCATAAAATTCAGTTTAATTGGTGAACTCCAGGCCAATGAGAGAACTTTTCTCCATGGAGATGGGTGACATTGCTAAGGATGGCATCTGAGGTTGTCTTCTGGCCTCCAAATGCGTGTACACACATGTGCACACATTCTGACCCACATGCACATCCTGACACCCACACAAACATGCACACATGCATACACCAATTGAAAAAAGAGAGGAGACACAAGACACGTGGTGCATTTGCAAATGATATGTTTTTCTTTTTAGTGGCTGTGGATGGCGCAAAGCAGTTGGCAAATAAAGCTGTGGAGCATCGATGAGAACTTTCTTATCTCTCTGAATGATTATTGTTCTAATAATGATGAAACTTCACTAATGTGATATTTTATTTGTGCTCTAACAAATAAAGCTTGCCTGGAGATCAGAGGACAGAGTCAGCCACTATATTAGACATAGAGGTCAGGCAGTGGTGGCACACACATTTAATCCTATCACTCGGGAGGCAGAGATCTGTCTGGATCTCTGTGAGTTCAAAGCCACACTGGAAATAGAACCAGGCAGTGGTGGCACACATCTTTATTCCCAGCACTTGAGATCTCATGTCTTTGCTTGGGAAGGACACACGCCTTTAATCCCAGGAAGTGATGGCAGGAAGCAGAAAGGTATATAAGGTGTGAGGACCAGGAACTAGAAGCTTTTCAGCAGCAGTTCAGCTGAGACACTTTTGGGTGAGGACTCAGAGGCTTCCAGTCTGAGGATTCCTGCAAACAGGATCAGCTGAGGAGTTGGCGAGGTGAGGTTGGCTGTGGCTTGTTCTGCTTCTCTGATCTTTCAGCGTTCACCCCAATATCTGGATCTGGGATTTTTACTGATAAGACTGTTTAGCAATTCATGTTACAGTGTGCTGACCGCATCTCTCAACATGGACATGGATGCAGTTTTTCCATGAAGCAAGACAGGGACCTATAAAGCTGCAGAAGACAGGGCGCCTGGTGAGGGAACGCTCGTTGTCTCTGGCTTCATTTTTCCCCTCAGAACCTTCTCATAGTTGGTAAGAGGCTTTTGCCGTCCTTAATAGCAGTCTTTACCATCATTTCAAAGACGCCTCATCTCTATATTTTGTGTGATATTCTTCCTGGAAGATGACAACATTTTGCTGAAAAATCAGCTGTAACTCACGAGTGCTTTTAGAACAGGAATGAAAACAGCAGTCACGCTTTGCAAAACTTTCATTATAAGAACCGAAGAGAAAAGTAATAAAGGAGGGATGCTCTCAAGAGAAAAAAACTGGAAGAGAGCTTACACTTGATACATCCACCAAACAGAAAGAGGAATTGGACGAGCCTGCTCGCTTAGGGCTGTACCAGGCATGGGGGTAGGGAGAATAAGCCTGGCTGATTAAAACAACTTATCACCTTAAAAACCAAACCAAACCAAACCAAACCAAACAAAAACAAACAAAAACAAACCAAACAAAAACAAACCAGGATGGTGAAGTCTGGCTTCTGAATCATATCTCCACCTGTCTATCTTGCCGAGAGAGCGCAGCAGCAAGGTAGCTTGGATGAAAATAGTACAAGATAGCACAGGCCTTTCATCTCTCACATTCTTCTTGCAGTTCAGGTTTGTTTACTTAGGTCAGGCAGATCGCCTGCTCTCCCACTCCCCCATCTTCTCTGGTTTGCTTCCTCCTTTTCCCTCTCCTTCCCAGCTTTTCTCTTCCTCCCTCCCTTTTCTTCACTTTCCTCCCCTCTGTCTCCTCTTCTCATGGTCTCCAGCCTTGGAATGTGACCCTAAGGTAAATCTCCTGGGATCCATTTAATGGTAAAAGCATAGAAAACTCTCTGAGGCTGGTCTTCCTATAGGAAGTCTTCCTGGCTTAGACGCTTCCACAGCAGTCATTGGGCGTTCAGCGGTCGGGTGTTTGTGAGTTGAATTTAAACTTATAAATAGTCCCTTGGATCCTTACAAAGAGCCAGGCATCTTGGATATTATTATGAAAGGAGGAGGAGGAGGAGGAGGAGGAGGAGGAGGAGGAGGAGGAGGAGGAGAAAGAGGAGGAGGAGGAAGAGGAAAAGGAGGACGCAGCAGGAGCTATTCTATTCTTTTTTATTTGTTTTCTGGTTTTTGTTTTTGTTTTTTGAGTCAGGGTTTCTCTGTGTTGCCTTGGCTGTCCTGGAACTCACTCTGTAGACCAGGCTAGCCCAGAACTCAGAGATCCACCTGCCTCTGCCTCCCAAGTGTGGGATTAAAAGTGTGAGTACCACCACCTGGAAAGAAAGCTATTCTTGCCTTCAGTTCTCTTATCATCTTTGAGGAAAAGTAACCCACCAACCAAAAGAGTGAGTTGTTGCTGTCCATCCCTGTGTTAGGGAGGTGCTGATGTAGTTCCTTCCATTGCCCACATAAATTTCCAATGGGATGGTAGGGGCCATTATCTAGGGACAGGACCAGGCAGTGTGGCAGAAAGAGGGTGGTGGTCAACACTTCCTGGCTGATTGTGGAGAGGGAATCTACCAGGTAGGCAAACACAGGACAAGATCATGGGCGAGAAGCAGCACAGTGTATCTGGGAGGTGACAAGCCACGAGGTGTCCTGCAGGCAACAGTCCAGGGAAGGAAGGCTGGCTCACTTAAGGGAAGGAAGGTGGTGTCTCTGTGCAAGGCAACTTGAACCTCCTTTATCACATACAGTGGGGGGTCTGTGCCCCTAAGAGTCACTAACAGTGTGTGGTGGGGATGGGTTTGACATGAATGCTCTGTCCCTTTCTTTTTCTCTAGGGAACAGTCCCATGTGCTGTGAGAGGGAGACATCCAGCACTGGGTGGTAGTGGGCATCTTTGTTTCTTGGGTGGAGGGAGCACTTGCCTCTGAAGTTCTGAGCCAGACACCCCCACAGCTCTGCTCTTATGCACGAGGTCTTCTGGCTGTGGACAAAGGAACAACTAACTGCAATGTGGCAGGGTGACTTCAAGGGAGACTGAGAGTCTGAGTGCAGTAGAATGGATTGCTCTTTGGGGCTTTGAGAGCCGCCTCTTCTTAAGTTTAGGTAACATCTACTGGGTGTCTGGGGGAGAGCTCACAGCGCACAGCACAGCAGAAGTTGACAGGGAATGATGATGCAACAGACTTAGCTCTAGGACTGTGGGTTCTAGGTCAGCTTGCCTCATGAGGAAAGGCAGATTCACTCTGTCAGTGAAAGCTCCTGATGGGCTGCAGCCCCTCTGTGTAGTAGAAGCCACGGAAAACCCACCATGAGACTGCCTTGGGGAGAGACTTCTGAATCCCAAGACCAGAATTTTGGCATTTGGAGAGGGAGTGGGGAAGAGAGAAGGGAGGGAGGGAGGGGGAAAGAGGGCTCTTGTGTTTAGGTGAACATGAGCTTAATCAGCCCACACAGCCAGCTCTTGATAGACTCTGAATCCTGCCCTTAGAACAGAAGACATAAGCAGTGATTACACAATACTGTGAGCTGCCGAACCCAGTTAGGGAAATGTGACTAAGGAAACTCAGGACATTGTCAAGCATCTTTTATGTGCCAGGCTCTTCTGTACTCTTGACTAGGGTCAACTTGGTGCGTGAGATGGTCAGTGTTGTTCCCGTTCTACAAAAGAGGAAACTGAAACTCAGAAAGATGAGGTCACTGGTCCAGGATCCATGCCAGTTCTCAGGGTGGAGTCCAGGTCTGTGATAGCCCCTCCAGGAAACCCCGAAGTTTATCATGTGATGGATGTTCAGTGGACAGCTGATGGTTAAGTGAACAGCCAACCACATCCTGGGGAAGTGCCCAGAGTGGGCTTGACATCTGAGGCTATAGTTCAAGAGCAATTCCTCCCGTCACATATCAGAGAGAGCAGAATGCAGTCACCAGAATGAATGCAGCGGCTATCAGTGGCCCTAGGAGACCAGAGGGAGAATTCACAGTGACCTTGTAATGGTCAGAGGAAGGACCACAAAATGGTGGGGTATGAGCAGGGCCTTAAAGGTCAATCTAAATTGGGTGAGTGAAGGGAAACATCTTGTCCTGGGTGGGCTTGAGAGGTGGAAGGGAGTCAGATGTAAGGAGACTGGGGTGCCAACATCCTGGGTGCACTAGGAAGCTGTGTGGTACTGGGCAGGCTTCCCTGTGCCTTCATTTGCTCATTTACAATGGGTGTAATTCAAGATAATCCAGGCAAAGGACTTTGCACGCAGGACCTGGCACACCAGGACTAATTCAATGGAAATGAGTTGTCGTTTTATCAAATCAAAGTACTTCTTTAATGTGGAGCAGGGAGGGAAGCTGAGAAGATGGGATGGGATCGGAACGCACTGTGCCTTCATGCAGAGGAGGAATGTGAGGCTTTACTTTAGCATTTAATGCCCCTGACAAGATAATGATGCCTCTCAGCATTCAGTTGCTGCTGATTTGGTGTCCTTTCTTGCTCACGGCAAATCAAGAACTTCATCCTGTAGGAAACGCACCAGTATCTCAAACCCCTCGATGATCTTGGTTTTTTCCTTTCAGCTGGTAAGTTGTTTCTCTGGGGGTGGGGTTGGAGTACTGTCTGAATCTAGTGGTATCTTTGCTGAGGCCCAGTCAATGGAGGTCAGACTGAAAAAAAAAAATCCAAACCAAAGAATTCACTAATAAGTAGATGGACCCATAAACAAGCCCACAGCCTAGAGGGAGCTAAACTTTATAAAAACAGTTGAAGATGGAGGAGATGTTGAAATTAGCTCAGGTCCTGTCACTTTAACCTCTGTCCTGAGAGATGGCTGCAATATCTCCCAGCCGCTTTGAACGTTAATGCCTGAAAAAACACAGTAATCCTTTTTGTGACGTTTTCTTTGGAGGCAGCCTGTTTGTGGTGATCGTTAGCTTGAGATGCTGGCACTAGGGGAAACTTCACGAATGGCTAAAGATGCCAGCCTTTGTCCCCATGATGGATTAGCACTGAATTATAATATTCCATGAACATCTTCAGCTACTGCTTTAAAGTGCTTTATGGGATGGGATCCTATTATTCTGAGCACATCTTGACATATCTGACTGTATGCTTGTCCCAGATGACTTTTCTCTGCTCTCTGCCCATGGTGCTTTGGTTTCCTTCTTCAATGCCTTCCTTGAAAAGACTGAAACCTCCAAAGTAATTGTCAGAGTAAATGTAATCCAAAGTTCTGTGTGGACAACCTCCAAGGCCATGGTCTTGAGCCACTGTACTGTTGAAATGTGACATTTGAGAACTTCCACTGCTCTTAAGATAATATTTCTTGATTTGAAGAAATATTAGTATTAACGTGTCGCTCAGTGGCTACTGCGTTCTTATCTAGTGTGCACAAGGCCCTGGGCTGGACCCTCAATATTACAAAAAAGAGAAAAGACATTATTTTTGACTTATGCTGTACTGAGGTAGGTTGGGAAGTTAAGATGTTTCAGAAAACTGGATAAAGAAAGAACTAACACACAGAGTTAAAGGAGATATGTTCACCTCCAAACAGCACAGGCTTTGGAAAGTCACTGTCTGAGGAGCAGAAAGATGCCCTGCAGTGTGTGAAGGGCAGCAGTTATGCTGAATGATGAAGAGAGATGGGGAGATGGGCTTTGGTGAAATCTCACACTCACCACTTAAATTGTGGAACATCTGGCCTGCTCCCTGGCTTCTTGGGCTGCATCTCTGTCAGCTGTAAAATAGGAGTTATGACATCTATTCATGACTGTTTTGAAAAAAGAAATTTTGGCAATGAATGCCTGCATTAGTCTGAGGCATATTGTTGGTAGTTACTAAGTAGTAATTAATTACAATAACAGATGGGAATAACCTTCTGTGGCAAGAAAGACATGAATTAGATAAAGCATGTTGTCTTTGCAACATACCACCTTGTCTGGAGCACAAGTTTTTATTGACAGAATTTGTGAGACATTCCCAAGGGTGGAAGTGTGAGAAGAGATAAAACAGGTTCCTAGAACCCCCAGACAGCAAGTTTTCTTCCCTCACTACGTGAGCTCGAGCTCGTGAGCTCACTGTATCTCATAACCTCGGCCCAACCCATGACTGGCGTTACCATAGAAACAAGCACATGTGCACGTGAATCCATTTCTCAACACCGCCAGCCCATGTCACAAAAGCTGGGTATGGGGTGAAGAGCTGCCCTTTCTCCTCACAAAGAGGTCTTAACATCTGGCAAAGGGGTGAACTGGCCCAATTTGTGAAGCCGTAGGAACCCTGGTCCACTGAGAGACTGGGCAAAGGAATCCCCCACAGTTGAATTCACACAATTATAAGGGATCACTGCACTACTGAGAGTCCAAGCCATCTTGGGCTTGTTGACACCTGCAAGATGTGATTTTCAAAGGAAGAGAAGGGCTCCCGTCCTTCTCCAGGGAGGAAACATTTTCTGTCAGTTCTCTTGTTTTCTAAGAAATGGCAGGACATATTGGAAAGCAGGGTCTGCTGAGAATACCCAGGTCTGTTTTTGACTTCTGAGTTTCTTTTCTACTTCTTTTCTTCCAGAGGACAGCTGTCAGTGTTACTTTTATAAACAGAAAGTGGTTATTCACTTCATGGCATGCTGATAATTGTATGAAATTCAGTATTTTTCCACCTTTCCCACAAGTTGTAAAAAATGGCTAAAATCCACACAAAGGCAAATTTTATTTCCTTGGGAACTGAGTTTATATATCCCTTATATCCCATTTTTCATCATGGGGAACATTTTTAAAGTTGAGTCATTAAATCCTCCTGATAAAGGATGAAAATAGGAGAACCACTTTTAACCAATATGCTTTCTGCCCAGGTTTGATTACAGGTGGGCAGATGGCCTCACAGATGGCAGGGACTGGACAAATTTAAAGACAGGGTAGATTAGGGCCTGAGTAGAAAAGTGGATTTTTTAAAAAAGTTAAGTAATAGCTCTTTAAAGAGTCTGGAAAGATGATTAGTGAAGTGGTCGGCTTACAAGTACGAGGTCCTGAGTTCAATTCCCAGGACCCACATGCAATCCACCATGGATATATATATGTAATTTCATCCATGGCAAGACAAAATGAGAAGTGAAGACAGATGGGTCCCTGGAGCTTCCTAGTCACCAGCTAAGCCTACTTGGCAAAGTTCTAGCCCAATGGCAGACACTGTCTCAAGTAAAATCTAGTAGACTCCAGAGTAAGGACACCTGAAGTTGTCCCCTGACCTCTGCATTCCGCATGCCTGTATGTATCATCTCCCCACACATGCACACGAGTGCATGAACACATGCCCTCACAGCATGACTCTGTAAGCCATGCTCTCATGGTTTGCTGAATTCCAGCAGAGACTCCGCAGGGACTCTGGTGGACCGTTCCTGTCTTTGTTACTCCCTGTTGATGGACAGCTAGCCGGATTTAGGGAAACTTCTGTGGTGGAGGAAGGGCAGCTCTGTAGGTGCTCCAAACTTCAAGTGATAACTTGTGCCTTGACATTTTCTTCTTCCTCATCAGTTCTCAGTGTAGCAGGGAGAAGGAGGAGAGAGGAAATACCACTACAAATCCTGTTACAAGATCTTTTTTTTTGGTTTTTCGAGACAGGGTTTCTCTGTGTAGCTTTGCGCCTTTCCTGGAACTCACTTGGTAGACCAGGCTGGCCTCGAACTCACAGAGATCCGCCTGGCTCTGCCTCCCGAGTGCTGGGATTAAAGGCATGCGCCACCACTGCCCGGCTACAAGATCTTTTAAGACAAAATTAGTTAGCTTTCTAGGGATTTGGATTGTCCTTTCCTATTCCTGAAAGTGACGGGTGAATGTACTTATTCAATGCATGATTCTGAGGCTGAAATACCAGACTATTGTCCCTGCAGAGGGAGGTCAGGTGTGAAAGGGAAGTTCTCCAAGCTCATCTCCAAGGACTCCTGCCACAGCTGGAAGGATAACTGAGGCACTCTGTTGTGAGTATGCTTTGACAAAAACAGACAAACACAATTATGTTTTTTTTCACAATGTCATAATTTACAAAATAAGGATAAATTCACAGTTTTGGAAGTTTTGATGATGTTAAATTTGTCCTAAAATCTGTCTTCCTTGGTAGCATGGCCAAGGCAAACGCAAATTCTCTTTTCCTCTCTTAATGACTAATATTAATCTCATTGCACACAGTAAATATTTCTGTACAGCTATATCCATACACATGGCTTGAAGGATGAGTACAAGTTACAGCAGGTGCAGCTGAGTTCAAGAGTGTTCAGATGTGTGCCAAGAAAGAGTTGGTATAGATAGAATAAGGAGCCAGATCAGAGCCAGGAGGGAGAGAGTGAAGTCTGCCTTGAGAATCAAGATGCAGAGTTCAGCCAGGAAGTGAAATGCTGAGCTGGGTCTGGACCAGGAAATGGGTCAAGTCCAGGTCCAGATGGGTGAACAGGTAGGATGGGCAGAGAGTTGAGTAAGCTGCTTCTCAGCAGCAAGGGAGTGAGCTGTGTCTGAGAATCCTTGGCCTTTGACTGCAGTGTTAGGTGTCCCTCATTTTATGGGGCAGGTGAGGGTGTTACAACCTTCCCTCCATCTCATAGGTCTGGCAAGTTCTTGGGCCTGGTTTCTCTCATATGATTTTAATGTTCCCATGTGCCCCACAGTTCCCAATTCTTCCTAACAGACTTGTAGGGTGGATCTCTTTCTATTCCCAGGAATTTGTCAGTTTGTGCTGGGTGGGGAGTGTCTGACAGATGGTCTAGGATATTTGCTATTTTTCTGTTGCTGTGGTGAAGCACCATGACCAAGACAACTTACAGAAGAGAGTTTATTTGGGCTTACAGCTGGAGGCATATTCTCGTGCCATGGGAATCATGACAATGGTCAGCAAGTATGGCGGCAGGGGCAGAGAGCTGAGGGCTCACATCTTAAACCACAAGCAGTAAGCAGAGAGAGGGAACAGGAAATGGTGTATTTACAATTTCAAGGCCCACCTCCAGTGACAGTGTCACAGCTTCCTTCAACAGTGTCATAGCTCCTAAGCCTCCAGGAACAGCACCACCAGCAGGTAACCATAGGTTCAGATATTCAAGTCTACGGCAAGTATTTCACATTCAACACCACATCTGCAGTTTCTGGTTTATCCATCACCCTCAAACGGAGTCAGGAGCTGCTTGTAAGAGTCTCCCAGCACAGTGCACAGCTGAAAGCACATCTTATACAAGATGGCGTAACTTAGAGTAGAGTGTAGACTGATTTCAACATGCTTTCATCCGCCTTCTGCCTTCACCGACCTACCTACCCTAGGGCACAGGGACTTTGTAGGGAAACCGACTTCATCCTTTGTCAGAATCCCCAGAAGTGGGGAAGACTCCTTAGCCTTGAAGATTTCTGCTCCACCCCCACCATTCTGATTCAGTACATCTGCATAGGTCCCAGAATCAGTATTTTATTCAGTGACTTGGATGGCTTCTTGGAAGAGTTCTCATATTGAAAAAATAATTCATCTTCCTTCATTGAACTAGTTAGTTGAGCCAGAAATGAAATCAGTTTCCCAAAGGTGACTAACTTACTTATATTCCGTATTACTTTGGCCTCATTATGTCTCCACTCAACATTTGCAGAATTGCCCTCCTTTCGGTTTCACACTTTGCCTGGGAGGGAAGGATGCTGGGATGTGAGTCAGTTCATCAGGGTTGAGATACCATGTCTTGGATCTTTGGATTTCTAAGTGTCTAGCCTCAACTCTCATTTCTAACAAAGGGTTGATGATCTGCTGTAGGCTGAGTAAAATAACTCTTGTGGCAGTTTCCAGTGCACAACACAGCACAGAGAAGGGCTCTCCTTATTATTCTAGGGCTCCAGGCTTCCATGCAGGACTGCTGCTCTGAGCACACTCATGGCTCTGTCACCCGGGGCTTGAGGTTCACTAAGGAAAACGTGCCTGTGAATTTTCTCAGCTTTGTTGTTTGGGTCCCTGTGTCTGAGCTAGGCAGCTGGCGAGTAAGGGGGATGCACTGGGTTGGGAAATATCAGTGTGGTTAAGTGCAAGATTGTTGGAGAGGTTGCCGTGGAGTGTCATTGCTTACCCTGAGGGGATGAGATAAAATGCTGACGTGTGTATATTAGCATAGCAGAGGGGGAAAGGAAATGTGGGTGTGGAGATTAGGGGAGGGGAGGGGCAGAGCCTTCAAAATAAAAGCAGCTTTGAGGAATTCAATCTATCTTGTTTCACCTTGGCCAGACTTAGCCTATAATGGCAACCATGTCTCTTTGCCAGAATTTAGAGTGCCTTGTCACCAGAGCATGAGTCCTGGGTACTGGATTGGATGCTCTGTGGCTGATGTCCCTCTGTGTGAAGCCACATAACCCTCATCCATTCAGTTAACATCTTCCACAGGACACTTCTTCCATTGAGGCCTCATGCTGTGGCCTGAGGCCCCAGGGATGCCAGAAGCCAGCCTCAGCTTCATGGAGAGACACACAAAGAAGTGAGACGTGGCTGTGATGAGACACAGTCCTGAGGTCAGACTTTCTGGGCTGAAAAATCTGTCTGGCCACTTAAGGCCTGTGAGGCTTGAGCAAGTCACCTAATCTGTGTGGTTTCTGGGTTTCCTCTATAAGCTGTCTCCTTCATAAACTTGCAGAGAGAATGAAAGGAGATGATGGAACAGCGCCTGAAGAGGTAGCTCACGTGGTCAAGCACTGGCCTTGCCTCCTGAGGAACTGTGTTTGAACCCTAAACCCATGTAAAAGAGCCAGGGCACTTCTATTACCAGTGACAGGGAGGAGGGGGTAGGTGGGTCTCAGGGCCTGCTGGGAACCAGCCTAGTCTAGTCAGTATGTGTGTATGTAATGTGTGTATGTAATGTGTGTATGTGTGTATAGTGTATATGTGTGTGTAATGTGTGTATGTGTGTGTGTGTAGTGTGTGTTTGTGTGTATGCATGTATGGGGTGATATTGATGTCTGTAGAGTGTTTTATCCTTGGGCTGATTGACACATTCAATTGTTTATTACAGATTTTGAATTTGTGAATTTCATGAGTATGTGATGACTAGATACCATGTGGAAGATGCTTTGCTCAGGCTCCTCACCCTGTAAAGGATCTTGGGATTTGGAAGCATTTGGCTTTAGCCACTAGAGACCGGGTGTAAACTGTTCCTCTTGGAGTCAATCTCATCACCACTGGAGAGGAGCTAGTCATTTTTCTATTAACTAATTCACTTAGCTAATCCTTTGATCATCCAGTCAACAAATCATGTTAGGATTCGTTCACTCCAGACATATCAACTGTGTATCTGTGAGTGGCAAGGTGTCTGCTATGTGCTGTCTGCTTCTGTGAAGTTTCCTGTCGCATGAGAGCAGGGTAACAGCGGGATATTTTAAGTATCAGGTGACTTAGCATGATGCAGCTGGAGGCCATGTTCCTAAGCATCGTTTGACTTGTAGCTTGGTGATTTGTGCGTGGCCTGCAGTCATTTGAGGCAGGTCAGGTTAAGAGCACTGTTATTCTTACACTCAGGGCTTTCCTCATGTTAATGGGCACACAGTGCTGTGAAGGGGTACCTGAGAATGCATGTCCAATCCCTTCAGACGGGGTGGAATCCATTTCCTTTCCTCTAGAATCCAGCTGGCCTCGAACCTAACTTTGACCTGTTGAAATAACAAGGAGTTGATACTGTATACATTTACAGCCCAGTTCTTACACTTGGTGGTATTTTCACCTATCTTCTTGCAAGTTGCATAAAATATTCTGACTGCTTGGAAGGGTGAGAGGATGGGGAAAGACAGAAATGTTCAGCCAGTCCTAAGCCTTGCAGCATTTCCCAACCAGACCTATGGGTAAAGCCATCTCTGATTTTCTTGTTCAAGAGAGTCATGCCTTTGACAGGACACAAAGATAAAACACCCATGCTGAACCCTGCCTGAATATTGTGAGCAGAAGATGGCTGACTCTTAAGGTAGATTAAGCTACTAGCTTCTGAAGTCCTTTGCTTTTCTCACATGCTAAGTAGTTTCTTGGCATGACCACTGTAGTAATGCTCAGGCCTTCCCTGTCCATGTGACCCAATATTCAGAAAGACGAGAGCTTTGAAGATGAAAAAACAGATATAAGGAAGCCAGGCTCCTTCCTATAGTCACATGCCCAGTGGATATGGAGATGGTGGGGGTCTGGTGCCAGTGTCTGGGCATTTAACCACTGTTCTATACAAGCCAGATTCTCCCAGCTCCTTTGGGAATGCCTATCCTTTCCGAACTCTGAATTGGAGGCTTAGAATTATTTATGGTCCTGGGTTCGACTGTGTGCGGGTCTGATGCCTTTAGTCTAAATTAAGGCCATACTGGATGCTTGCTCTGGCCATTCGTCCACAGGTACTGTGTTATAGTACAGGCAACACTGAATGCTTGTTCTGGCTGGCCATCCACAGGTACTATGTTATGGTACAGAGGAAGAGAGGTATATGCATGATTTCTCACCTCTCCACAGGCTATGCCCTTATATTGAAGGGCCTGACATTTGTCCTCTAGACAAAGGGACTGCAAATGGACCTGAGTGTCCCTGGCCAGATCTCAGAGCAGCTCTGTACTATCCACATAGACAAAGATCTTTAGAAACCTTGCTGTGGGGCAGCTGGCTTCAAGGCCATTTGGCATCTTTGTAAATGTATTGGATATTGGTCTCTGGCAAACAAAGACTGCAGCTTGTCACGGGCTTGCCTGAATCCTCCCGTGCCTGTGAGGTCAGAACCATAGTAGTGTTCTAATGAGGAAATGAGAAGGCAGAATGGAAGCCTCTTCCAGTTCTCTCTTTAGCCTGTCCTGGACATCACATTTGAAGAGGCTCCCATCAGACAAGAGCCTCAGGCTGTCAGTGAGAAAGCTGTGGATAGCTTCTATGGTTTTCTATGTCCTCATACTCGGTCATTAATTTATTCAGTCCTTCACCTCACATGAGAGTGCCGTCTGTGCCTGGTACTCTTGCTGGTGTGAGGGACGAGGTATTGAGTGAGGCATGGGAGTACCTGTCTGTGCCTGGCACTCTTGCCCGAGTGAGGGAAGGCCAACGAACTTAGTTCCAAAGTAGCTCACATACTCATGCAGAACATGGCTTCTCAAAGGAAGAGATATTTCCAGCGTTTAGCCTTCTTCCTCAGCCTAGGTCAGGCACCACATCCCAGTGGTAGCTACCAGTGATGGACTGCTGACAATGCTGTCCACTCAATGATTTGTACCTGCATGCCTGCTCCTTCACTTTGCAGCACAGACAGATGAAAATGCCCACCCTGGGATGCCCAGGATCTGAAATAAACAGACACTGTGTGAAAGTAACAAAGCCTTCTGCAGCATGTGGAGTTCCAGAAGGAAACTGTTCGGTCTCTAAGTTGAAGAGAGCCTGTGGCTGTGAGCTCCTTACTCTCAGCCTGGTGGGCGGGGTCAGCTAATTGAGTATTCTTTTTTTTCAGCGTTTATTTGATGCTCCACCGTACCACAAGTTGTTGGTGATACCAAGATGGAAGTAATAATGAACATAAGGATTGTGGTCCAGAAGAGAAGGAAAGTTCCGTGTGAAAGAATGGAGGGATGGTGTAGAGCAGTGAGCAGAAGGAGGAAGCGGACAGACAGATGGAGAGGGTCCCAGGTGTTCTCAGAATGGCCTGGAGACATGACACTGGGTGGGTGGGGTGTATGTATGTGTGTGTGTGTGTACACATGTGTACACATATGTTGGTAGACAGTCCTTTGGGCCTCTGCATATATAGATCTGCCAGCATTTCCTATTGAGAACTGGTATAAAAGTCAAGAGGATCTTGAGTCTTGCTCAGCATCAGTGTGACTCCTGGTATCCCACTATGGGAGCACTCAGTGTGACTCCTGGTATCCCACTATGGGAGCACTCAGTGTGACTCCTGGCATCCCACTATGGGAGCACTCAGTGTGACTCCTGGCATCCCACCATGGCAGCACTCAGTGTGACTCCTGGCATCCCACTATGGGAGCACTCAGTGTGACTCCTGGCATCCCACTATGGGAGCACTCAGTGTGACTCCTGGTATCCCACTATGGGAGCACTCAGTGTGACTCCTGGTATCCCACTATGGGAGCACTCAGTGTGACTCCTGGTATCCCACTATGGGAGCACTCAGTGTGACTCCTGGCATCCCACCATGGCAGCATCAGTGTGACTCCTGGCATCCCACTATGGGAGCACTCAGTGTGACTCCTGGCATCCCACCATGGGAGCACTCAGTGTGACTCCTGGTATCCCACCATGGGAACACTCTTGCTTTTCTATTTTTTCTTCCCGCCTCACCCTTCTCCTTTCTTCCTCTCCAGCATTTCTCAGGCAGCCGTAAATGTATTGCTCCTTTATTATGCAGAGTGATTTTCTGATTACATTTGGGTCTTGAGTTGGCTCTTGGAATGCCCCCTTTTCCCTGAGGCATCTCTCCAGAGTGAGCATTGTGCTCTTTACAGGAAGATCTGGTTGGAGGAATATCCCCAGCTTCCTCTCGGCTATAATCAACGTCAAAGGTTGTACCTAGGTTGTATTGTTCATAAAATTTGGGTTTTATTTATCATTTGCCTGAGGAATGACTCCAGCCTGTAATTTTTCTCATTAAAAAATATTAATCTCTGGCACCCCAAATCAGAACTGATTCGGTAAAATGAAAAATGAGAAATTATCATCAGGTATATTCAGGTTCTTATTGTGGAATCAAGGTAGTGTCTAAGACTTAGACCCCCAGCCATGGGTAGGATAGTATGTAAGCTGATTTTAACTGCAAAACTGTGGGACAGCATAGAATTGTGCACTGAGGTTGGCAGAGGGTGTGTGAATGCATGTATGTATGTGTGTACACATATGTACATATATGTCGGTAGACAGTCCTTTGGGTTCTGCATACATAGATCTGCCAGCATTTCCTATTGAGAACTGGTGTAAAAGTCAAGAGGATCTTGGGTCTTGCTCAGCAATCAGAAGACAAAAAATTCTTATAGAAAATTATAGTTTTGTCACTTCTCTGTCTATATTGGGGAAAAAATCAACACATTGATTCAGGCAAAATTCTGTTCAGTCTGCAGATACATTGGTTGTTTGGTAATGTACCTCCAGGACTCCTTCCAAAGCCAAGGAGTCACGCTTCACTATTATTTAATAGACTTTCAAGGTAGTACAAAAAACTAAAAGGAATTTTCCTGTGCTGGTGGATGAAGAAGGCATATTTATTTCTCATTCTGTATTTATTATTTTATTTTTTGCACATAGACACTGATTATAAAAAATAGCCCTGAGGTTGATAAAAGCCAGCCTTCCTCGGCCTTTCCCCAGCCTGCTCCGAGAGTTGCCCTTATTTCCAATTATCCAACTCACTGCCTGCTAAAACATTGCTCCTTCAGTACTGCAGACAGGATGAATTAGTTACAGAGGCAAATGGCTTTGTTGTGTTTCTCACTTGAGCCATAATTCATGTTCTGGGGCATCCAGCATCATGATAGTCTCCTTATTCAAAGTGTATGTATGCATAGAAGCTCTCTCCTACCTCGGGCACCGCTTGGTGAACCACGATTCGTCACCCAAACTAGAGCCGCCGAAAGATCTCCATCCATCTTTGGTCAGCCACCCTCAGATTTTGATGAACCACTGCCACATCTGATTATTTAACACACTAGATTCCATAAAGCCCCAGAGACGTCTGGAACTAGCCGCCCCTTATAAGATGGAGTGCCCTATGGAGTCAGAACACTTTACAGTAGAGTTGAGCACCCCAGGAAGGAGCCTCTTGGCTGTGACTCATACCTGAGCCTGCCCCTGCCTCTGTCATCCACTATCAATTCTGTTGCCTCTGTTTTCTCATCTACAAACGGTAGTTAGTGTTCAACCAAAACTGGAACAAGGACCAGATCACTAGCAAGTACCACTTATGCCCATCACAATCAGAGATCTAGTAGGATCCTTGTTAGTTCCCTCCCAGGGTTTGTGTAGACTGGTTCAATCTAGCCCACAGTTCCTAAGTTTCTACTATATGCTTGGCAGTGATTGGGGCTCTGGGATTCTAACAACAAATCAAACATGGCCCCTGCTCTCTACACCATAGACTAAATGTTAGTGTGTGCTGTAAACTGTTTAAAGAAAAAGTGTGAAAATTATACCTCAGACCCATTTGGGCCTGTGGGGACGCTGGCTCCTGAAGCAGCAGGTCACAGTGGGAAGCCTCAGTTAGCCTCCTCCTTAGTCAGTCTTTTCCAGCCTTGGTATTTTGTTATTGTCTCCTCATAAGAACTGGAATAAACCCCTTCTCTATGTGCAGTTTATTGTGTCTCAGAGCTTTGGATGACATGAAAGATAGCCAACCAGAAATGACCAGTGATACATCTGCCCCGGGCTTAGTTTTTACTTTAAAACTGATTAAAAAATAATTACAAATGTTATTTTCTGTAAATGTTGAGTCTTTGGAAGTTTCTGTGGCTTTGGCAGCACACTATCTTGTTTGTAGATTATTTTACCTTGTTGTGTCATTGATACAAGGGTTGTGTTGTACAAGCCTGGCTAGTATACATTGTGCATACTTTGGTCTGTAAGACTGAAGAGATACAGACAAGCTCATAAAGAAAATTCCAGCTATAGGAATACAGCAGTTCAGACAACAACAACAACAACAACAACAACAAACCTTCATTAACTAATTGTGCAGTGTGTGTGTGTGTGTGTGTGTGTGTGTGTGTGTATGTGAGTGATTGTGGGTCTTCTAGAATGCCCTTATAGCAGAGAAGTGGTCGGTTTGGAAGTAAGATGTATGCTGTGTTCCAGGGCTCTCCTCCCAAACACTGTTTGCAAGGTAAATTACCATGTTTGACTTGGACTACAGGTTTAATTAGTGAACAAGGTATGCTTCTGATTGAAATTATTCATCAATCAACACTGGCCTACTACATGCCAGGAATCATTCTAGGTGTTGGCATGTGGTAGTGAGCAAGAGAAGTCCCCAGCTTTCATGGAGTCCCTTCCATTCCTGTGTTCCTTAGCTAGTCTTGAGTGTCTGGTGTTGCTTCTGCTGGTGACGCCATGACCACACTGCCTGGGATACCTTGCAGCAGAGACTAGAGTAGGCAGTGATGGAATTTGCCTTCTTTCTATACACTATGAAAGAAAATGAGCAGGTTGCCAAGGGTTCTTGGAAGGAGTAATTATTAAGCAATATACAAGAGAAGAATCCCAGGCAGAGGTAAGACATGATCAATAGCTTCTAATATTGTATTAAAACAATTCCTTGAAAATACGCAAGCAAAACCCAGGATCTAGGCAGGCTTACTTTCAGCATTTTGCTAACCCAAAGATGCCTTTTAAAACAGGTATTTTTAAGAATTGATGAAGCAGACCAGGAAAGATGTTGCTGTCTAGTGAGGCTCACCTGCTCTCTGTGGTAAGGTTTCCTTGGGCCTTTTGATGTTGACTTTCGGCACTAGCTTGTGTCTGGTTACTTGAACGTTTCCCTGTGGACTGTCACTAGAGTCTTGGTAGCAGGCCTGCAGACTGCTGGTGATGTGAAAGATGAAGCAGCTAACAGGCTGCTGTCTAAGAACAGACACAGTTTTCCTTAAGTGCACTGAACTGTGTGTGCCTGCTATGAGCAAGGATTCTCCTTCACTTGTGAATATGGCTTGTACCATGAATTTCCTAAAATCTACGTTTGGTTTGGGAATTTCTAGGGCACATGTATGGATGTGGTCAGCTAGGGGATTCTCTTCTGACCTCCTCCATTAGGGAGACACAGGCATGAGTCTTCCACCTGCTCCTCTACATTCTCTGTCTTCTTTCCCTCTCTTTCACATTAGAAAGAAGCTTAAGACTGAGCTGTGCACAGTGCTGTGTGCTCAGAATCTCAGCACTGGGGAGGTGAAGAAGGTAGATCCCCAGGCTCACTGGCTCGCCAATCAGGCTGGCTTAGAGAATTCCAGGCCAATGAGAGACCCTGCTAAGAAAACAATTTAAACAGTACCAGACAGAGAGAGAGAGAGAGAGAGAGAGAGAGAGAGAGAGAGAGAGAGAGAGAGAGAGAGAGAGAGTTCTAATTGCTCTGGGATGTCTTTACATTCTCCCTAGAGTGTCAGAGGGCTGAGTCTCCATTGCCCACAGTGACAGCTTGTGCATGACTGCAACTTTATTAACAACTGCCTTCCTTTCATGGCTCACTCTCTGACCCTTTCCATGGGGAAATTTCCTTCCAAATTGCCTGCTTGCTCCCAAAACCTTGCCTTGGAGTCAATTTTATGAGAAGATGAGGGGATACAAGCTGAAACCTACAGATTCACTCACAAATAGCACCACACAGTAAGCTTCCTTCCTTCTATGGCTTCTATTATGGTTTTAATGTGAAGTGAACTCCTCTTCATAGGTTCATATGCTGAATACTTTGTTCCAAGAGAGCGGTGTTATTTTGAGAGGTAGGAGAAACTTTGTGAAATGGGGCTGTGCTGGAGGAAGTAGGTCACAGGGGACATATCTTTGGGGGGTTCTATCTTTTCTTGTCCCCTTCTTGTCTGTCTCTTTCTGCTTCCTGTTTGGCAGGAAGTGAGCTGCTTTATGCTTCTACATGATCCCCATCATGATGTTCAGCTTCAGTAGTCATGATCTGACACCTGCACAACTGTTAATACAGATCTTTCCTTCAGCTGTTTTACTCAGGTACTAGTCATGATGATATTCCAACTAATATCTTCCTATCTCACAATAACAAAGTACTTGGAGGGTGTTTCATGCTAGGGTATATATTTGATTACTTAGGGTACTGTTGTGGGACACACATATTTGTTTGTTTGTATTTTAATTTTTATTTTAAATTCTTTTAATACAATGTATTTTGATCATAGTATTTCTCCTTCTCCAACTCCTCTTTGATCTTTCCCACATCCCTACTTACCAACTTCATCTATCCCTCTTTCTTTTTTTCTGAGTGCTGGGATTAAAGGCGTGCGCCACCACCACTCGGCCCCTCTTTCTATTTAAAAAAAGCCCAAGCAACAACCCCCCCAAAAAAAAACAGATAAACAAAACAACAACAACAACAAAACCAAAGAAAACCCAAAAGGCAAAACACAAAACAAAACAAAACAAAAATGCACGAGAAAACATGGAATCAGTTTTGTGCTGACTAGCTACTCCTGGGCATGGGGCCTGTCCTGAAGTGTGGTTGGTATATCTGTATGCAGAGTTTTCCTGTCTTGCAGCCACTCTCAGATAAACACCCTGAGGCTTATATTAATTATAAATGCTCAGCCAATAGCTCAGGCTTATTAATAACTGGTTCTTACATTTTAAGTTAACCCATATTCCTTATTTACATTCTTCCACATGGCAGTACCTTTATTAGCATGGCACATTCATCTTCTGCTCCTTCTGCATCTGGCTGGTGACTCCAGACTCTGCCCTTCTTCCCCCCCAGTATTCTCCTAGTCTCGCTCTCCTGCCTAACCTTAATCTGTTCAGCTCTTAGTCAGTCAGCTTCTTTATTAAACTAATCACAGTGACATATATTCACACAATATAAAGGAAATTCCACAGCATTTCCCCCTTTTTGTCTAAATAAAAAGGAAGGTTTTAACTTTAACATAGTAAAATTATATACAACAAAAACAGTTATCAAGTAAGAATTACAGTTATAATATCCAGTCCACTTATATTTGGAAAAATTAGAGAAAATACTCTATTATCTATCTTATCTTGGTGAGTATAAAGTTTTACATCTAATTTACCTTTTTATTATAACTAAGGAAAACTGTCTTCAACTCCATCAAAGATTCCAGAAAGGTGAAGCGTTACCTAATGACAGGGACATCAGGATGCCTGGACAGTCACCCAAGATTCCTCTGCAACAGTAAGACATCCATCTTCAGCATGCAGGCCTAGAATATCTGACAGACTTTTCTGTGAAGCAGAAATTTTGAAAGACTGTCCTGTCTTATCTTGGCAAAGTTTGGCAGTCATTTTAGTTTGTATCCTGCTGGTCCAATTTGGACATCAGCAGTTGAGACAAGGGCAGTTTCTTGCCTAGTGGCTAACTTTTGCCACAAAGAAAGTAACTCCATATGGAATTTCTTCGATGCCCATCATCTTCTCTGAAGTAGATTGGTGCTGCCAGGAGCAGACATGTCTCATTGTCATAAAAAACTATGTTATTAAACATATTAATTGCCATATTCAGTAAGTCTTTGAAGTGTTTGAAGACCATCTATCTATCTAAATATATCTGTTTATGACCTTGAAAACATACCTAACATGACTATAAGTTTGACTATTATAGATGTCTATTAACTATGTTTTTCATTATATCTTACCTTTTAAATGAGCCGCATAAATATAATATCCTAAACAAGAGTAGAAACATACTTAACAGTATAACAAAATTAACTTTAAATTTGTATCAATATACAAAACCATACCAATGTAAAACATTTAAGACTAATAGTTGCTTTTTTGGTTTAAAAGTAGATTCAATAATCTACCTTTTTATCCTATCATTTATATATCCCCCCTTTTCTTTTCAGAGATCCTTGAATCTAATCTCCTTCATTCACCTTTTTTTGTGACCATTACCAATAACAACAACTTGTAACCAACTCCCCTTAAATGATAATAAATATACTTAACCCTTCTTTTGGGAATGTGGGTATAGGTCTCTAGACTGCTTCATGATGTTTGTGGGTATTGCTATCTTAGAAAATTTAGGATTATGGTCAAGTCCTGACTGGAGTATTCTGTGAGGCTGTATCATCTCAGACAGTAGCTTTGAAGCTGTTCTGGATGCAGAATTTTGGGGACATTGTAACAGAGGCATTTTGAAATACTAGATCACCTGGGCCATCTGTTTTCATTGGTGTTTGGTCCCTGCAGCCGAATTTCTAAAATGGTCTTATTAAGTACAAAACATGGAGCCAAATATAGGGGTGAAAGCCTTAGATCGGGGAAATAGGGAAAGCCACCAGCCAATCTTTCCTCACCAACTCTGCAGCTTTCAAATGTGTGAGTTCCTGTCTACCCAGGCTTTATATGCTTTGCTTTTCTGCCCTCTCATTGGCTCTCTTAGCCCAGCTACCTCACCTTCTCTTCCTACACAGCTCTGCCACTTTCTGTCTGTCTGTACAGACCTCCAGGTCTCTATGGTTGGTACTGGGATTAAAGGCGTGTGTCACCGCACTTGGCTCTGTTCTCTAGTGTGGCCTTGAACACACAGAGATCCAGCCTGCTGAGGGATTAAGGGTGTGTGCTGCTGACTTCTTTATTTACTTAAAATGGCTGTCCTTTTCCCCCTGATCTCCAGGCAAGCTTTATTTATTAATGCACAAATAAAATATCACTACATTTCAGCACAAATAAAATATTACCACATTTCCCCCTTTTCTGTCTAATAAAAATTAAAAATTTATAACAAATATAAGAAAAACTACATACAATAAGTACAATAACTATATGTAATATATATAAGCAATAAATACATCAACAATGCCTATTCCGTTTGCATTTGACAAACTCAGAGAAAATATTCCATTATCTATCCTACTTTGGTGAGTCCAAAATGTACCTAATTCACTTCCTATCCTAACTTAAATTACCAACAGAAAACTATCTTATGATGTCTTTCAAACTTATACACTTAACATCTCTTAGTGAGTTTCTTTTCTGAATTTATTAACAAGGAAAACTGACTATAACTATCTAATTTTCAATTCCCTCAGAGACCCTAGAAGGAAATAATATTACCTAGTAAAACAGGAAGTGCAAACAAGCAACTTCTAAAAAAATGAGTTATGATAGAAACAGCCAGCTGCCAGGACAGTCACCCGAGGTTTCTCTGCACATTGGGGAATCATCTTTGGCCTACAGGTTTATAGTGTCTGACAGAATCATTTGTGAAGTAGGTTGTACACAAGGCCTATAGCTTGACCTCACATTCAGTGTGAGTATTCCATGCACCAGATAAACTTGAATTCCACCAGTGTCCTGTCATGATTCAGGATTTTAAATTCTGGATGCTGGTGTTTTTGGAATTTGACTGCCCATTCTTCTTGGCTTGTGGGTGGCTTCATTTTCTTTATTAAATGCCAGTTTACCATTGAGAGATTAGACTCCATCAGACTAGTTACTCCTTCAAGAATAACTGTTTCAGTTACTGTTCCACTGCACACCAGAAGCCATTGGCCCACTGCCTATTCAGCTACCTTTGAAGAAAGGGGCACTGTATCTTTTCCGGATTGCAAAGCCACTTCAGCAATGGTGTCATAATGTTCTGGCCTCAGAGGACACCTGTTGCCAAAGCTGCAACCACACTTGTCTTGGCAAGGATTGGTAGTCCTTTGTTTTGCATCCTGTTTGTCCATTTTGGATAGCATACTGTCAGCAGTTGATGCGAGGGCACTTTGTTACCCAGTGGCTAACTTTTGCCACAATGAAAGTTAACTCTATGCAGTTTCTTCAGTGTCCATATCTTCTCTGAAATAGATTGGTGCTGCCAGGAGCAGACATGTCTCATAGTCATAAAAAAAGAAAAAAATTCTGTTATTAAAACATTTTAAATGCCATATTCTGTAGATCTCTGAAGGGTTTGAAGATGACCTGTCTATCTAAAATATATCTCTGCTTAACCTTGAAAACATACCTAATATGACTACAAGTTTGATTGTAATGTCTAACTACTAACTTTCATTTCTTTATATCCTAATAATTGATAATAATAACATTCAAGGATTAGCAAATTGCATTACATTGTTAAATGAACTATATAGGTACAATATCCTGAACAAGATTAGAAATATATGTACAGCATTTTCTAACAATGTCAATCTCAATATATATAATTTGTATACAATATATAAAAATCTAATCCAATTTAAAGTATTTAAAACTAGTGGTTGTCTTTTAAAAGTAGACTCAATAATCTATCTTTTTATTTATATCATATCTATTTCCTCTCTTTTTTCTTTTCAGAGTAGATTCAGTAATCTACCCTTTACTCTATCATTTCTACATTTTTTTTCAGAGTAGATTCAATAATCTATCTCTTATCTATATCCTCTTTTTTCTTTTCTTTTTTCAAACAAGAACCTTAAATCTAATCTCCTTTGTTTAGCCTCTTTCCTGACCATTAACAATAACAACTTGTAACCAACCATCCTAAACAACAGCAACTATCCCAAGCCAAAAACCCACTGAAAGACCATAAACAACCTGCCCTACCTCTTGGGAATGTGGGTGTCATGTTTTTAAATTGTTTCCTGCTGTTTGTGGGCAAAGATGTCTTTAGGGGATCCTGAAAAGAAAAAGTTTGAGTTAATTGTCAAGTTCTGGAGTGGTAGCTGTATCATTTGTTGTCCAGTCTCTGCATAATTCAAAAGTGCAAGGCTTATCTCAAGTCCTCGCTTGCACAGTCTGTGAGGCTGGATCATCTCAGCTAGCCATCTTGAAATTGCCTGAGCAGTTTGTAGTCCAAAGCTGATCTCTGGGTGATGTTTATCAGCTTAGTGGTATTATTATTGTCCATGTGGAATCATCATTGTGGGGCCCCATCATCTTTCTGGAGACTTCAGATTCGCTGTTAGGCCTGATCATGTTCCCCTGCAGAAAACTAATAGAGACTCCAACACAAAAAACATGTATAGGCAACTAAATAAAGTCTTTTTCTAGAATTAGTTAGTATTCTATATGACATTAATATCACAACAAAAGTTTAAAATATATATATTAATCTTATAAATTTTGATATAAGCCAGGCGGTGGTGGCACATGCCTTTAATCCCAGCACTTGGGAGGCAGAGCCAGGTGGATCTCTATGAGTTCAAGGCCAGCCTGGTCTACAGGGCAAGATCCAGGACAGGCACCAAAACTACACGGAGAAACCTTGTCTGGAAAACAAAAACAAAAACAAAAACAAAAACAAAATTTTGATATAAAATTCATACCTTAAGAGGAGTTTAAAGAATCAAAATAAAGCCAAAGAATTGAGATTAGTGGCAATAGAATAGTCCCTTAATTTTTTGGTTTTCTTCTGTCCCATATCAGATGACTCTTCTTCTGACATGATACAGAGATTTTGCATTTTTATTTTAACGAATGTGCTTGGGTTTAAAGAAGGAGAGAGCCATTCTCCAACTCCAAGGCCAGCTTTAGTTTTTAATTGAACTGGAACTACAAAAAGACCATTTGTGTTAAGTGTCCATAGAGAAGAGCAGAAACAAACATTTAGGAAGAAATTTTATATGTGATATACCAATAGGCCAATTTACTCCTTTTCTTGGGACATTTTTTCCTAGATGATTTGTCCTTTTTCTTCAGATATCTCATTTGTTCAGTGTTCTTCAGATTCCTTAGCCTTCATTCTCCTAAAAGACAAAAACAAAAACCTTTCCACTAACTTTGGGGAGGTTCTCTTTCGGCAAGTTATTATCTGATTAAATGAAAAGCATTTGTTAGTGGTATATGTTAGTTTAAATTGGATGGTCATGCTGGTTGATGAACTATCACCTCTTCTAATTAAGAGGTCTCTCTTGTTCAAATTGCACCTTCATCAATTTTGATGGTATCCATAGCTTTTCTTCTCCTGTAGAAACAAAAGCAAAACCCTGTCCCCAACATAACACATATCCTAGTTTCCATTCTGAGGTCAGCACATCTTTAAAGTATATAGGCTGATTTATTTCTGTAGTTTTTTTCTATAATCCAATATCTCTCTTCAGCTCTTGTTCCTTTCTCATTAGCACTGAGAAAATTCAAAGTTGATAGAGCACTATGTAATCTATTTCTGGGGGGCTTTGTTACCCCTTTCTGTTTATTTAGCATATTCTTTAGAGTTTGATTTGATCTTTCTATAACTGTTTGTCCTGTAGGTTTATGTGGTATACCTGTAATATGCTTTATATTGTAATAAGCAAAAAACTGTTTCATTTTATCAGAGACATATGCTGGAGCATTGTCAGTTTTTATTTGTTCAGGTATACCCATGATGGCTATAACTTCTAGCAAATGCATGATTACTGAATCAGCTATTTCAGAACTCAGAGCAGTCGTCCATTGAAATCCTGATTGAGTATCAATGGTGTGGTGTACATATTTCAATTTTCCAAATTCTGCAAAGTGAAACACATCCATCTTCCATATTTCATTCCTCTGAGTACCCTTTGGGTTACATCCTGCTGGTAGCAGAGTCTGACTGTAAAAAGAACAAGTAGGACATTCCTTATAATTTCCTTGGCTTGTTGCCAGGTTATGAAAAAATCCTTTTTTAAACCTTTACTGATGACATGATGTTTTTAACGAAATTCTGAGGCCTCTAGCAAATTTCCTAAATCTATAATTTATCATTACATTGACAATATTTTACTAGCTGATTCAAATGCAGATAATGTAGAATGTTTGAAGAAATAAAGAAAATTTTGCCTTGTTGGGGATTACAAATTGCTCCTGAAAAGATACAAGGAGGAGATTCTACTAATTATTTAGGATATAAAATAGGTCTATAAAAATTAGACCCCAAAAGGTGCAAATTAGGAGAGATAGACTACAGACTATTAATGACTTTTAAAGATTATTCGGAGACATTTCCCTTCTATGAACTGTTGTTTGGGTAAAAAATGATGAACCGATTAATTTGTTCAAAACCTTAGAAGGTAACAAGGACTTAAATAGTCCAAGAGAATTATCAGCTGAAGCTGAGAGAGAATTGGCCTTGGTGGAAAAAAAAGTATGGGAAGGACATGTGGATTGTGTAGATCCACAGCTTGATTGCATTTTGGTTATTTTCCCCTCTAGGCATTCTCCTACAGGAATTTTTATGCAGAGGGAAGATATTATATTGGAATGGATATTTCTACAAAATAAACAGTGTAAAAAATTAAAAACCTATGTGGAAAAGATCTCTGACTTGATTTTAAAAGGAAAATTGAGACCTCATCAATTAGCAGGACTAGACCAAGCAGAAATTTTAGTACCTTTAACTACGGATGAAATTGACAAATTATGGGCAGAAAGTGAGCTTTGGCAAAGAACTTGCAATAATTTTTTTGGGAGAGATTAACGGCAAATATCCCAAAAGCAATAGAATTTAACTTATAAAGAGAGCTGATAGGATTCTGCCTTGCACTGTTTAGGAAACACCCATATCTGGAGCCTGTACATTTTATACAGACGCAAAAAGGAAAGGTGGGTTACAAATCAGGAAATTTAAGTAAAATGGTTCAAAGTCCTTATAATTCAGTTCAAAAATCGGAATTGTATGCTATGGAGGAAAGTGCTTTTCCGTTTCCTAGCAGGTATCAATTATAAATAGCTTCTTGATTAATGGTGGGACTTTGTGTCTACTTCCCCTTCTCAGTGCTGGAATTTTGTCTGATTTAATCTTGCATAGGTCTTATACATTCTATAACAGTCTCCATGGGTTATGTGCATCGGTTCTCTTGTGTCTAGAAGACACTGTTTCCTTGGAGTCATCTTCCACCCTTGGCTCTTAAAATCTTTCTATCTCCTCTTCAGCATCCTCCTGAGCCTTGAAGGAAGGAAAGGGTTTGATAAAAATCTCATTTAGGGCTGAAGGGCACACATACTTAAACTTTAGTAGAATTTCACATTTTATTTTCTAAACAAATCTTAGAGATTAGGAATTCTTTTTACAATTTTTTTTTCAAAATGTTTTTTGAATCATAATTTTATACACTTCATAGGGCTGGGCTTCTGAGTGTAGAAAAACATAGCCTTGAGGGAACTGGGCCTGGATTCAAGTTCAGCCACATTTTATTCTAACTACACAACCTTGAAAGTGAAGTTCAGTATCCAAACTCCTGAACTTCACTTTCCTCATGTAAAATGGAGCTCAAAAAATATAAGATAAAAACAAGATGAGGTCTATGGAATACTGGCCACAAGATAAATGCTCAGAATAGTGTCCCCGATTCAATCTCTACTCCATTGCTCTCGGCCTTCTTCTTATGTCACCTCCACTGTAGTTGGTGGCTTTGTTCAGACCATGTGGAACAGGAGGGAGTGACAAAAGGATAAACTGTCATGAAAACATGGCACAATATTCCACAGGGGAGATGCATTTCAGTTTCATTCTATTGCTGTGACAAACACCTTGACTCTAAACAACTTAAGGGAAGCATTGTTTATTTTAGCATGCATGTTATAGTCTGTCTTGGAGGAAAACAGGGCAAGAGCACAAGCAGGAACTTGAAGCAGAAATCATAAAAGACTGCTGCTTAGTAGTGCACTCACAGACTCATGTTCAGCTTGCTTTCTTATATAGCCAAGGAACAGCTGCCCAAGGAATGGTGTTGCCCACTGTGGGCTGTTCCCTCCTATATTAATTAATGATCAAGACAATGAATGCTCTACAGATAAGTCATAGGTCAATGGTGACCTGAGCAATCCTTTAACTGAAATTCCCTTCTCAGGAGATGTTAGGCTGTATCAAGTTGACAGTTAAAGTAAGATAGGACAAGGTGGCATCTGAGATAGTCATAGTAAGTAATTAAGAATCCTTCCAAGAAGGGGAAAGGAAGCACAGCCTCTTTGGGTATTGTTCTGCATATTATAGCTCATCTGGATGGATGGGACATGTATTCTAGAAGCACTACTTACGATATCTAATGCAGGAGCTGGACGTGTGCCCACATCAACTGCTTGAGTTCCACTCTTAGATGTGGGGTGGTTCAACTCAACACAGGCCTCAGAAAGACAGGACACTTAGTTCACTGGGGTGTATATTGAGAGAGATGGACAGTGATTGTCCCTTTGTTTCTACAAACCCTTGGAGGCTTGGGTTCACCTAGGGCTCCATCTTCATTGCCTGGTCTTTAGAGCAGAAGTTATGCTTATTGTCTAATAATTGGAAATTAAATCAGAAGTAATAACTAAAATGTAGGAGTGTTCATTTGTGATGAGTGTTTACTTTTTTGTTAACAGTGGGTAGATTTGACAAAGTCCAGCCCATATTATGTTGGTTCACAGTCTGAGAGGTTTCTGTAAAGTAGAGTGGGATAACTGGTCACCTGGAGTCAAGAGGAATTGTTCTCCCTTTCCAAGTATGAAAGTGATCTCCTGCTTTTTCAGACCCACACTTCCTACACCCACTCAAAGCTATCAAAAGGCTTCCATTGCTCTTGAGCACTATTGTGGCTGCCAGTATCAGCACCCTTTTTACTCTGTTTTACTTTTACATAGAGGATTCTTTTTCTGTATCCATCCAAAGTGGGAAAGTAAACTATAGGAGACAGAGATCCCATGGAAAGAAATTTAGGACTGAGCAGTTCTGGGAGGGAGTGAAGGGCCTTCCTACATGGCTGTCATTGGTCTCTGAGTGTGCCCCCTGGCTTTGCAGTTGCAAGAGGTCTTAGCTGTTGGCTGGCTGATGAAGCTTCAGTGAAGCCTTTAAGTTTTGTGTATATTGCAAACAGTTTTGTGGAGAGACAAGCAGACTCTAAAGAGATATTTTCTTTCTTCCATGCTTAGAATGAATACCACAATGTGTTCTAGGAATGGGTCAGTTCTAGCAGATGACCTAAAGCCAGATACTTCCTTGTGGCTGCAAAGGAGATATTATTGGGTGGGTTCTCTTCTCTCTTCCTTATAGACCTCCCTTGCCCCATCTGCATCCAAGTGCCAAACGGTGTGGCTTTTAATATGGTGACACTAATAGGCTCAAAGAATATCTTAGGATTCTGTAGCAAGACACTTGTCTTCAGGGACAATAGTTGATGGCTCCCATAGTGCCTGCCCTACAGAAGATAGCATGCAGTCTTTCAAAATAAATCAAGTCTCTGGGTCCATTAAGCTCCTGCATAGGAAGGATAAACCCTCACAGCAACTTTCTGGTCACTTGTGACTGAGAAGTTGACCAATGAGGAGAAAATTACTTCACTTGTAGAAGTTAACTAATGCAAAGTGAACTCAGTCAGCAACCGAACTCTAGACAGTCCGAGCATGACTGTGGCCTAGAGTGTTCGGAAGGATCTTGGAAATGTTTCTTGGGAATGGAGTATGATGCTCCACACGGTACTTGAGCACTTTGCCTGAAGTGTATTAGTTACTTTTGTCTCATTTCAGTGACAAAATAACACAGAAAAAGCCACTTAAGGGAAAGTAAGGTTTATGTTGGCTGACAGTTTGAGGATACAGTCCACTATGATGGAGATGTCAAGGCTGCAGGAGTTGGAAGCAGCTGGTTCATTGCGTCTGCAATCAGGAAACAGGGAAGTGGAAGCTATGCCCTCAGCTCACTTCTCCCTTTGTATTCATTATAGGACTGCAGTCCATGAAATGGTGCTGCCTGTAGCTACTGGTTTTTTTTCCCACTTTAGTTAACCCAAGTAAGATAATTCCTCACACATAGGCCCAGTGGCTGTGTCCTGGGTGACTGATTCTGAATCCTATCAAGTTGGCAATATTAACCATCATCAGATCCCGCCTCTGGGAGCAGGAATGACTTCCCCCTTTGGTTGTATTTGTGGCCTGGAGGATAGGTTTGGTTTCCAGTGCAGAAAGATGGTCACTCAGAGTGGAAATCCATTTTCAGGGCTCAGCTAAGGTGAACCAAAGGCAGAGCTGTCCACCAACCCTTGAACCTGTACTTCTCATGTTTGTGTTTATACTGGAGTCAGCTGGGCTCTTATTAAAAGTGCCCTTTTGGCCCCTGCTTACTCACATTTTGGTTTTCAAAGTGGTTTGGAAGCAACCCCCAGGAATCTGCATTTTCCCAAGTCTTGAAAAATTCTAGTGCAAACATTCTTTAGATCACACTTCTCCAAACCCACTTCATAAATAGTCTTCATTTAGTTAGAAAAGCACTTAAGGATTTATGAGTATGTCCTCAGAGCTTGGACCTCAGCACTGCTTCAACAGACAGGCTTATTATTTTGGTTTTAACGCAATGGAATTATAAATTATTCATTCCCAGTGGAAAAAAAGGAACTAACTCATCTGGGAGCCAAATGCAGCATGAGATGGCTTTGCTACTGCTACAAAAAATGGAGTTCACAGTCCATCAAGGTGCAGGAGTTGCCCTGGGCCCCCTGCCCTCATCTTTGCCCTCAACCGGTTAGGATTGTAGGGTGAGACTGGTACCCAAAATTCCCGTGAACTTCTTTCAGCCATCCTTAACATCTGTTTTAGGGGCTCAGATTATTGGTTCTCAAATGTTTCTATGCAAACCATCTCCTGGAGATCTGAAAAACATATTAAAATGTGAAATTCTGGGCTACAGAGCCAGAAATTCCAGTTTAGTAGGTGTGGAGTGAGGTCTGAGATCCCCATGGAATGATGTTCTGCTGCATCTCTGGGGCCACTCTTGGGACATCTAGTAGCTTATCCACTAGTCTTGCTAAGTGTAATATCTGGGGGTGAAATGATTTTCTGGAGCTGACAGAAATATGTGAATCCTGAAAAACTGGGTTGGTTCCAAGAGATAAACAGAAAAGTGCAAAATCAAAGTTGTCTACCAAACATAACATGCTGACTCCATTTATTATTAAGTTCAGTCTTCATAAAAATTTCATTATATTTGAAAACAATTTGTAGGCTAGATTTTTTCCTCCCACTTCCCAAGAATTCCTGCATATGTATAATAATCATTAAGAAACTACAGTTAATTATAAAATGACTTGTAACCAGAACTTAAAGGCCAAATTATAAGAAATTCACTTCAAGATCATTGCTTATTTGTACTTATCATGGAATGTAGCTGTAATTTAATATGTTTGATGTTCTGCTTTAGTGGTCCTTCAGAAGAAATGCTTATTCTGACATTTTTAGGGGTTTCTTGGACCAATGGGTTTATAGGTCATTGTGCCCTTGTGAAATAGGTGATGCTTTGGTATACGTTTTAGAGTGAGAAGGAAGTTGAATAGTGTATTTACTTACCGGAACCAATAGAATCAGCTCCTACCAGTCTTAGGACTCCTTACTTCATATATTCCTGAACTTCAGGTTTGGTGCCAGGTCACCAAAGACCCCACATTGATATTACTTTGGGGTGCCAGATAACATGTCAGTAGGGAAAATTGGAGAGTTTTAGCCAGAGTAGAAATGATTTTCTTAGCTTGGGTCAGAAAGCAACATGCTGACCATGGTCTTAAGGCAGATAGCAGAGAAGAAACTCAGCATTGGCTTTTGAGTCTGAGAGCACAGTGCCCCTGTTTTAACTGAAGATATGAGGGTGGACTGTGGGAGGTTTGCTTGAGATGGTTGTAGATCTGTTTTTAAAGAGCGTTAGAATTCTGTAATTCCTATTGCAGTAAGCCAGTGGAAGGCAGTGCATGGGTCTTGTCATAAGGAAGCTCAATGCTTACCAGATACTTGAATTAGAAAACGTAAGAGCCAGCTAGTGATGCCAGAGCCTTCGACAGCCGCACGTCCATATTGTGGACTTCTTGGGTGTCAGTTGCCTACAGCTGCTGCTCACGTGAGTCTTCCCACCATTCCTTCTGTGGCTTTAAATGTGTTTGACGAAAAGGTTGAGGAAGAAAACTCTGTCAATCAGAGATTTTTGTCTATTTTTGCACAATAAATTTCCATTGCATAAAACTGAGAATGGGCAAAAGCAGAAAAGAAGTCTCTGCCAGAACATCTACCATTAATTTCTTTGTAAATGTCATTTCTAACATGCTCCCTGGGCACGTGTGTTCATGTTGCATGTGTTTTCTATCTATCCTTCCCTTCCCCGTGGCAGCCTATGAGAGATGGTAGTTGACATACTTCCAGAATAACAAGAGAACAAAAATACATTTGACTCTCCAACATACAGCACCACATTTTAGACCATTTGTCCCCTTGGTCCAGTGGAAATAGTTTTGAAGTCCACAGTGCTCCTGTTAACACAGTGCATTGCATTTTTTTGTGTGATATATGCAGCCTTATGAGTGATGTATTGTAAAGGGGTAAAATGTATGCATGACTTAAGAAACATTTTAGCAAAAAGTCTTATTGGCTGACTGAAGAGCATGCACTAAGATGACCTGGAAGTCTTCCAATGGGTTCTAGGAGGAGGCAGATACACTATGTATTCAAAGAACACTGGTGTTCTGTGGGTCCTTGGTGTGAGAAAACCTTTGGCTTACCTTAGATAATTTACTCCTTTCTTATGTTCTCACTTACATCAGAAAGCAGAGAGATTAGAACACGGGCTACCCAGTTTCCAGTGTGGTGCTTGTAGCATAGGTGCTATGTTTAAGAAGACCTCCCTAGGGTCATGCTCTTGTCACTCATTCTCTAACTGGTGGCACTATTTGGGAGGTGGGATTTGGGAGACTGTGGGATGTGGAGTCTTCCTGGAAGAAGTAGGGAACTAGGTTGAGCTTTTGAAGGTTAGCCTTGCCCCTGGTTCTGGCTGCTTTCTTCTTTTGGACACAGTGGTGTGAGGAATCTCCTGCTGTTGTGAACTCGGCCACATCCTCACGGTCGTGGGAGACAGAGATCTGTGAGCCAAAGCCATCCATCTTCCTTAGGTCGTTTCTGTCTGGTATTATCACAGCACTGCATTGTAACTAACACAACAGGAAGGGTTTTATTTCTTCCAGTTAGTCACTTAACTCTTAGAAAACACTTTGTTTCTCTAGGATTGGTAGAGTGAAATTTTCCCTGTGTAGAGCCATATACACGGACAACTAGTTAAAAGACATTTGTTTGTCTCTGTGTGTGACTCTCACTCCTTCCTCGCTTCCTCTTCACCCAGGCCCTTCTCTCTTCTCATGACTGTACACCGTTTGGCTCCTACTTCTTATAGCTTTTATTTCTTGGAAACACTACCCTCCTCCATTGTGATTCTCATGTCTGTGAGATGAAGATTTGTTTTGACCTTTTGAGTCTTTAGATTTGCTCTCATATCTCTTCAGATGACTGATAATGAACTTCCCACTTTTCATAAACTATTCAAGAAATCTTTTCATTCCAGCAACTTCAGCTGACTACGTTGGCAATAAATGCCATCAATTGTGAGACTTCTCATCCTTCATTCAACATGTCTCCCTTGGGAGTTGAGGTCTGTGCTCCTTCTCAAATCTGTGCATACTTGTACCTGCTCTAACAATAGAATGCATCAGAAGTGCAGCTAGGAGACTTCTAATAGAAGACTCCAGACTTTTGGAAACTCTTGCTCCTCCAGTCCTGGGAACTCTGAGGTCCCATAGCTCTGAGACTATTCTAAGAGGTGCACACAGTTTTTAAAGGAATCATACCAGACTGAATTTAATGAGAAAACAAGGGTACAAAAGGGAAGTAAGTTTTTAGATTTCCCATGTTCTCTGGGCAGAAGGCAGGCAGGGAAACTACTCAGTTTATAAACAAGAGCTGCCTTAATGGAAAAGGAAGGATCACTTAGAGGGCAGAGTCAAGAGCTCTGGAAAGTCACTGCTAAAGAGAGGATAAAGCTCTAGGTAGGGAATTGACAACATTGGCTGGCTGGGTACAAGACTGCCATGGCCATGGACTATGCTGTGGCTTTTAGTTTCCCTTTCTCTATGCTCATTCTTCCTTGCCTGTCCCATCATTATGAGTTATGTCTATTGGGTAAATTTATAGCTGTTCTCCTTCTCTGTGTTCAGAGTCAAAGCCAAGTATTCACTGGTACTAGATATGCACACTACCAGTGAGCTACACCCTAGCCGATTACTCCTTCATGATAGATTTTCAGATCAAGACACCCACAGTCAAGATACTGAACATGACAAGCTTCATTTGCACTGGGTGATCATGTTTTCATATTCAGTGTTCAATGTCTAAACTCTGATGGGCACAGGACACCCACACTATTTTTATCTCTGCTTCATGGTAGTCTTCCTTCTATCAGGACTCTGGGTGTTTTTCCACCAACAGCACACAGCTCTCTCTCTCCTGTATATTTGCATCAGTGATTCTGTGTCAGGGTCAGCTCATTTCTGTTGAGGTGGTTGCTTGCTTAGTCAGTGGAAGAAGTTGGGTCCATGGGGCTTTAGAAATGCAACAGTGCCAGCTTTTCTGCTTTTCTTGATGACAGTCTCTCTCTGGAGTGGTACCCTCCTCCGTCCCAGCCTGGGAGAAAAGGGGGTACAGCAGATGGCAAGACCATTCTGAGTGTCTGCTTCATGACCCTGCACAATCTCCCTTCTGGAATTTTGTTTCTGTAGAGGTGTTGCTGAACACTGTCTTTGTTTGCAATTCCAGTGGGATTGGCTTTTCAGTTATCCGATGGAATAGCTTGTCCTTGAGGAGACATTTGGTTTGACAAATGTGCATAGTTAAGTTGGTTTTATTCAACTGACTTGTTCAGTATTTAGTTGAGAGCTGCCTATTCTGTATCAGGCTGAGCAACAGGCTTTGCCTTAATGAAGAAAGAGGTGGTTTGATCTTTAAGTTACATGATAGAAAAATTTTTTAAAAACCTCTTTAAGCTTGGCTCAATTTCTATTTGAGTTGTGTTTTATAGTTGTAGAGATCAATTGACATGAAAGGGGAATAAATGACATAGATTTATAAAATAAAACTTGCGTTTCTTAACTCAGAATTCCCACCTGTCATTTACTAATTCAATAAATGTCTGCTATATAACCCATGCAGTAACTAGCACATTGGGATGGTTAATACTGTTGACTTGAAAGTATCTAAAGTTACCTAGAAAACACATTTTGGGAAGTGTCTGAGGAAGTTTCTAGATTAGATTTGTTGAGGTGGAAAGTCCCTCCTATCTGTGTGTGGCACTTTCCATGGCTAGGGTTCCAGACTGACTAGGAGACAGTGAGCTGAGGCCCATCTGTCCATCTGTCTATGCTTCCTGATTGCACGTGCAGTGAGACCAGCTGCTGCATGCTCCTGCCGCCATGAATGCTCCACCATGATGGGCTGTAGCCCCAAACTATGAGTCAAACTAAACCTTTTCTCTTTTAAATGGCTTTGGCCAGTTATTTTGTTCCAAAAATGAGAAAAGGAACCAAAATGCATCATAGGAGCTCAGTTGACCTTAGCTAAATGAATGTCAGCATTTGAAGATAATAGCTGCTTCTATTTCCTGTAAGCTTTGACTTTAAGTCCTAGCCAGACAGGGTTCTACTGTTTCTTTAAACTGACTCTTAGGAGGCTTTCTAGTAGGAGTAGGGTCAGGACCAGCTTCCCATGCTGTTATTATAGAGATCAGCCAGAGGGGTGTCGAGGGCCATGGTTCTCTGTGGTGGGGTGTGGGATACAGCTGCACAGCCAGACAGGTCTGAATAAGAGACACTTTAAGCAGCTCTTTTTTGGCATTCCCTATTTCTTTAGCTAGAGAGTTGACTCAGGAGGGGCGATGATGGCTAAGAACCTCCCTCCTGAACTGCCCTGGTGATACTGGTCAATCTTAGGAATAGGCTAGGGTGAGCTGCAGAGGAGTAGATGCTGAATGGGAGAATTCCCTCACTGAGGTGATCAATCGACCTACCCACTCCCCACCCATCCTAGGTCCTCTGGACTTAGGTGTAGTAGGTAGAAGAAAGGAGGCAGGGAAGAGACAGAGGATGGGTACTGGAAAAGGAAATGTGGTTGGTGTTCTCTTCAAGGCAGGTGGATTCAGGTAATGAAGAAATTGGTTAAGCCCTTTACCCCTCAAAGTTCTGAATGAACTTTGGCTTTAAGATGACCCTTTCTTTTAGTTCTGAGAGCAACAAATCTTCCTTCTAAAGATCCCTTGTGCTATGGATGGATGGTCTTTGTCTAAGTGCACAGAGGCTTATTCTGGTGTCTAACAGTCCTACATCTTTACAGAAAAGTTCTAGGATACTTTAATTTCGCAAAGGAGTGTTACACAATATATCCTGTACTGTGTTCTGGGTTCACTCTGTAGCTATGAATCCTTCCCAACATCCTCACTTTGACCTCATTACTTGCTCTTTACTCTGCCCTCTGTGCATGCATAGTGGCACCCCCTGACTTAAATGTACCTCATGTAGAAATCAGACCTATAGTTGGCTTTCCTTTAATCAAAGGAGATTCCCTGTCATTTTTCACCTGCTTTATGCCATTTTCAGGATCCTAACGCGTCCTTTTGATCCCTGGAAAATGGTTTGTCCTCAGAAAATGCAAAAAGCTTCTTGGCTACTTACCATGGTTTCTTTGAGACTTCTCTGGGCCAGGATGCTGGGGAAATAAGAAGTTAATACATCTTCCTGGGAATGTGGACATGCAGCTTGAATTCTTGGTGCAGACCAGAGACCCTCAGAGGTCCCTACAGCTGAGGGACCTTGGCAGACTATATGCTCATTCCTTTCTGCTTGTTTGATAGATGTGAGTCAAGGAATCTCTATATAGGGCTAGAAGGACCAGGCTGTCACTATTGTTCTCAAGTCCAGACTCTAATGTTATGGCTACGAGTTACAAATGCAGTTTTTGAGCCATTTGTCACAAGGTTGGAAGAGCACATTCGCTATTTGATACTAAAAGTGTGTTCCTTCTTTGGATGATAGTTTTTGAAAATTAAGCATTTAAAATTTGCTATAGTTTTATAAGTATGGTATTAGAATTTCTTTGTTTTGAACATTCTGGGTTCTACAAATAAAATAAAATACAAGCAAATAAAATACAAGCAAATAATACAACAGATACAATATAGATTTCTTTTATTTCTGAAATACCTTTTTAAATAGCAATATTTCTGTGTTGAGAAAGTTGAGGGCAGCATTGTGTCCTTCGGACAGAAGTGCTGTTGGCCTGCCCGCCTCTGCAGTCATACTGAAGGCAAACCCAGGAGGCTCCAAAAGAGACTTGCTGAGCGCAGAGTTGGCACACAAGCTAAAATGATAGGTACTCTGATACAATTTGGCTGTCATTGTGGCAGTCCTGTTAGAGATTTCTGGACATGAAATCCGAGCTGGGGTACACAGAAAGAAGTAGTCAGTTTGTACTGCCTGGGTTTGGCTGTAGAACAGAGAAACAAGGACTCATTGGCCACTCACCCAGGCAGTCTCATTCCTGTTGTCTTGGCCAGGGGCATCATGCTTTACACGGCTGCTTTGTAACCTTGTTTCTTTGATTCCTTTACGAGTTATGCAAGCTGCACAAACCTATCCTTACAAAACCAAATGCACACTTTGCCTTATATTTGAAAAAAAAAATGGCTGACAGAAGAGGCAGGATGGTAAATGATCTTGTTCTCTCAGTGTGGCCAGAGTAGGAATAAACAAAACCATACAAGTTTGTGCATTGACAGACTTACTGCTGTAATAAATACTGTCAGGCAGAGTAAGTCCCATGATACCCTATTATTGATGCTCCCCCAAGAGAAAAAGTCTTTGTGCCAACAGTGTATCGCTTTCTGTGATGCCAAGAGAGAGAATCGAGAAGAAAATCATGCCTGAGTATCCTTAAAAGAGGGAATGTGAACTTTTTACAGAAATTGTCCTTTTCTTTTTTGGCCAAGGCTGGAATGACAACAATGTCTTTCTATGGAGTTGACATTGATGATTCCCCCTTCCACTGTGGTAGGAGCTTCCTTGGGGGCAGTGGCTGAGTCGAATTCTTTATCCCCTTAGTTACAACTCCCAGAACTTGTTAGCATTCACTCCCTATTTTTGGATTGAGCAAGTGACTGTATTAGTTACTTACGGCACAAAGTATGTTGGCTCATGGTTAAGAGGTGTTTGGTGTTTCAGTCCATCGCAGCAAGACAAATCGTGGCCTAGCTGCTCAGTCTAGAGGAGTAGGAGCTTGGGGTGGCGGCTGTTCACACAGCTGCAGACTAGGAATCAGAGAGGGAACCAAACCAGGGGCTGAGCTGTAATGCCCAATAACTTGATTCTATTTCTACCAGCTAGGTCTTACCCTGGCCTCTCTCCACATGTGTATATATCACACACTTGTATTATATATATATGTATAAATTATATATATATATATATATATATGTATATATATATACTTTAGAAGTTAGAATATACATATGATTGAGAATTTACAGTATTTGAGCCTGGGATACTTTATTTAATATGATATTTTCCAGTTCCACCCGTTGCCACATTCTACACAGCTTGGTCCTGGAAACTTGACTAGGTTGATGAGGGAATGAAGAAGGGACAGACACACCTAGAAAAGCTGGCATGGGATGGGGTGTACTTACTCTGATGTGTCGCTAGAGTTTTCCTGCCTGGCCCACAGTCAGGACAAATCTCTCTCACCTGCCAGTCCCACAGCCGCTCAGACCCGACCAAGTAAACACAGAGACTTATATTGGTTACAAACTGTATGGCCGTGGCAGGCTTCTTGCTAACTGTTCTTATAGCTTAAATTAATCCATTTTCATTAATCTATACCTTGCCACATGGCTCGTGGCTTACCGGCATCTTCACATGCTGTTGGTCATCGTGGCGGCTGGCAGTGTCTCTCTGTCTCAGCCTTCCACTTCCCAGCTTTATTCTCCTCCTTGTCCTGCCTATACTTCCTGCCTGGCCACTGGCCAATCAGTAATTTATTTATTGACCAATCAGCAACACACTTGACATACAGACCATCCCACAGCAGGGAGGTGTTTGGGGAATAGGAAGAGATGATATGAGAGAGGCATAGATTATATAGAACGATAAAAAACTTGATTCAGCCAATAAAAATTCATCACAAGCTCTCAAAATTTCTTTAATACCTACTAAGAGTGTTGTGACAACAGTACTTTTCTTTCATTGAAAACGCTTCCTTTTCTTTTCTTTCTTTTTTTGGAGACCACTTTTATTTTTGATGTTTCCCTCTTTAACTCTTATCTTTTCAAAGATAGCTATCATTTAATTTAATCAGCATTCAAGAATAAGAAAAACATATCCTGGTACTTGTTACAATAAAACATATAATGAGCAGTCAAAATCACAAATGACATTTGAGTCTAAAGAGGATTCTAATTGTTCTCTAAGTGGGGAGCCTCAAACTCAATGGGTTAAAAAGACTTTTCAGGAAATACATGTAAATGTAACTAAATCTTTAAATGTTAATGTTCTTCCCAGTTGACTAGACCAAAATGATCACATAAGTTTTGGTGAGACAATTGATCATAAGTAGTTACTTGTTATTAAATTAGCAAGGCCGAGGGTAATAATACAGTTTTTCCTTTCTTTTCTTTTTGGAGATTTATTTAATAGATACATAAAAGACCTGTGAGATTAAAAAAAAAAAGAAAATGTTTTTTTGCCTTGCCCATTCTTCAGTTCATTGGTTTATTTTCTTAATGTTTAGCTTGGGCAGGGTTAGGGTTGGGGTTATATATTCTAGATGTGAATCCTGCCAAATGAATAGCTGGCAAAGGTGTTCTCTGATTCTGTGGGCTACTTCTTCACCAGTTTGATGCTTTCCTTTGCTGTACAGACGATATTTAGTTTCACAAGACCCCATTTGTTAAATGCTGGTCGTGTTCCTTGTGCAACCACTAGGGTTGTGTCCTGAAAATCCTTTCCTGTGAGTGTAAGTGGGAGGCAACCCCACATTTTCATCTGGTACTTTCAGGGCTGTGTTGAGGCCTTTGATCCATATTGAGTTGAGTTTCCGCAGGCCAAGAAATAAAGATGTGGTTTCATTTTATCCATGTTAAAATTCTGTTTTTCTTTTCTTGTCTTCTTTTTTTTAATGGACAAAGTTGGGAAGTGGAGGGTCTGCGGGGAGGTGGGGTGGGAAAGAAGGGTGGTATGATCATAATATAGTATGCATGTGTGAATTTTTCAAAGAATAAGTGTTTAGAAACTGTCAACTACTACTTGCTTCAGCAGTTTGAGTCACAAACATTAGTTACAATGAATTCTTTCCCCTTGATATCCAATCCTTGATGGGTTTTAAATTGGCAATTGCTAATGGGCTCGAAGCTTGTTTTTTCTTTTTAAATGTACATTTTAGGAATAGTTATGGACTGTATACCTGTTTTAATAATTTGAGTGCTTTATACTTTTTAAATAATTAGGGATGTATAAAAAGGTTTAGTTTGGGCACATTAATTTTATTTCATGCTTACATATAGGTCTGTTGCTTCCAATTGCCTCTAAAGTAATATTTTTTTAAATTTTCTGATAAAATTCACATCACCTGCAATAAATCAGAGATTTCAATTCTTAGAAACTAAACATAGATCTACTGTATGACTCAGTTATGTCACTCCTGGGCATGGGCTCAAAAAACCTCCCGTTCTACTCCAGAGACGTTTGCACATCAGCCATGTTTGTTACAGCTGTCTTCACAGTAGCAAGGAGATGGGATCAGCTGAGATTTCTATCAGCACATGAATGGACAAGGAAAATGTGGTACCTGCAACTCCCTTTTCATGACACTAATCTCTAACAATGATGGCCAGGGGCTGCAGAGATGGCTCAGTAATTAAGACCACTTACCTGCTCTTGCAGAGGAACCAGGTTTGGTTCCCAGCACCCATATCAGGGAGCTCACAGCTACCATTACTTCCAACTCTAGGGGATCTGGCTCAGACTTCTTCTGGTCTTTGTGGGCACCAGGCATGCATATGGTTCACAAACATACATGAAGACACTCACACAAAATAAAAATAAATAATGGTAGCCAATTTAGCTGCAACTTTCTTTCCTTTGTAGCCAGAAGTTTGCTCCAGTCCTGCGGAATCTCTCCCACCTGTGTGCCACAGCCACTTGGTCCCAAATAAACACACACAGGATTATATTATTTTTAAACTATGGCCATGGCTGGCTTCTTGCTAGCTAGCTCTTATATCTTAAATTAACCCATTTCTATAAATCTATACTTAGCCATGTGGCTTGTGGCTTACCGATATCTTATATCTTGCTTCTCCTGGCAGCAGCTAGCAGTGTTTGCCTTGCCTCTCCTTTCTCTTCCTGTCTATTTGTTTGGATTTCCTGTCTGCCTCTAAGCTGCCTTGCCATAGGCTAAACAGCTTTATTTATCAACCAATCAGAGCAACACATATTCACAGCATACAGAAAGACATCCATAGCATTTCCTCTAAGACTTTAAATGCATCCATGCCCCTTTCTTGGCTAATGTATAATCTTCAAGATCTCTTAGTCTCACTTTAAACCCAGCTGAATTCAATCAACAATAGCCATGCCAAAGGTTAAATGCTCAGCTATCTTGAATTTCCTTCACCACATTAATTAGTCCTTTGCTTTTTAATTCATTCAACCTTGATCAAAATTTCAGGCTATGTGTAGAATGTAGAGAAATTTGCTAGAATGTAACATGGGTCATCTATAGTTAATTCCTAATAGTCCTTCACAGGGTGCCTTTTATGTTTGCATTTTGATAAGCATTCTAGTATTCTGAACTCCCCGCAGAATCACTAGGTAGGATTTATTGTCAGATTCTCTACCCATATTGCCAAATTCTTTGAAATTCTTTTCACAGACCAGTCTTAAATTGTAAGAACCGCACAGTCAGGTCTAGTCAGAGCAATAAGAACACTCTTCTACCACCACCTGTATTTAATAGTTAATTTTGTTTCACTAAGTCCATAATACCCAACATATTCAACTTAGAAGGAAGCTATGTTTTGGCTCACTGTTATTAGAGGGTTTTCTGTTTATCATAGCAGACAAGGTATGGTGGGGTGGCTCCATCTGTATTATGGCTATGGGCCAGGAAGCAAAGTCTGAGTTACAGCCTTCAAAAGCTTACCCCTAGTGACCTAATTCTACCAGCTAGACTCCATCTGTAGAGGTTCCAGAGCCTCCCCAAATAGACTGCTATCAGATAGGAGCAGTCATTGAAAGCATAGGTCTGTGGGGGTCATTTTAGATTCAAACTGTAACAATGGTCAAATAGAAGAAAGGACTAGATGCTCATCATTCACAAATAAAGGGAGAATTACCCACTAAAACCCAGCAGGTTTCTCTTCATTCCCATAGATGGGTCTTTATGTCAACCTCTACTAGATGCTGTTGATGTAGTTTTTGTGCTTGTTGAGTGGATGTGAAGCTGTGACCAATGGTGTCAGTCAGCCTGCCTAGAAGCTAATGGCCAACATGCATTGTGGTTCTTTTGAAGTGTAGAACCAATGGCTTCATTAGTCATGGGTGTTTGTTTCAGGAGCTCATTTGTTTCTGCAGGACATTTGAGAATTTACTGTGTGCCAAGAACTCTTCTAACCACTCTAGTTACAACTGCTTATTGAATCTTTCTTGTGTTTTTATGAGGCCAAGTCTAATGTTACATTTAGTTATACAGATGAAGTGGAAAGATTTGTCCCAGATGACATGTTTTTCCATCTGGCAGAGCTAAGGTTTGAAACAATACTTTTATGGTGTTCAAAACTTGGTTGAACTAGAAAAAACTCTGTAAGCTGAAAAGTCTAAGATATTCCCATGCAGCAAAGATAGTGAGTGAATGAGTTGCTTGTCACATGATGTATAGTCCTGAGTGAGTAGAGGTTCTGGAGATCTGTTCATTCACTGGACTTAGTGAGTCAAGAGAAATCATAGAGAACCTTCTGGAATAGACCACTTTGGTTAATTACATGAAACTCTTGGATGACACAATGAAGTAGAAACTTAAAAGGGCTCACCAATAAATCCTCAGGTCACAGAAAAAACATAGTGCAGTATTCTATCAGGAAGGGATATTGGGGGTGGGGCAAGGATTAGTCTGTTCTGTTTCCCAGACATTTGGATTTCATAGGCCAACTAAAAAAATTGGACTGAGTGAATTGACAATTTTTGTTTACCAACCAGCAATTAACTATCCTTTTTAAAAGGAAAGATGCTTAAAATTACAAACTATTAGAACAGAGATGCAGAATAAGAGTCGGTTTCTCTTAAGAAAAGGCAGCTGGTGAGAGGTGAGCACTACACTCATCTGTGGGGATAAGGGGACTTCTCTGCAACAGGTGAGACCATAGCAGAAAAACTGCAGTCTGTCAAAATGCAGGGAACAAGGAGATAAACAGTTTAAGAGAGGGAATATATAGGGTGCGGTGACCTCAGGGCAAGATCCTACACAGCTGTTTCCAAATTGTGAAAAGGAACTAAAGAAAAACTTAGAGCTGGATATGGTGGGGCATACCTTCAATCCCAGCACTGAGAAAGCAGAGGCTGGCAGATCTCTGAGTTTGAGGTAGGCCTGGTCTATAGAGCAAGTTTCAGGACTACCAAACTTTGGCAACAAAGGACAGAAAGCTGATGAAGATGTAATTGAAAGAAGGGGGCCATGCTCCTGGCCAGCCCCAGTAAGCAGCAGAACTTGGAAGCTTTGGCCACTTGATTCTGGCTTTAGAGTTAAGAACAGAAGACATGGTTATGGAATTTGCCTCTGAGCCTAAAGAAAGCTGCTGAGGCCAGGCATATGTCAGGGGTGTCCCTGAATGGAAGCCTACCTAGTAGAGAGGCCATTGTGTGAAGCTGTGAAATTGAAGCCTGGATTGCTTTGGAGAACTCAAGATGTTAGAGATGCCAGAGTCATGAGATACCTGCCAAGGAAAGCTGCTAACAGGGAGTGGAACCAGCCCAAGAGAAAGAAGTGCGTTACAGTCAGCAAAGCTGAAAGGAGTTGGAGATCTGGAGAGCATTTTTGACATTAGACATGGAGATGCAGAGTTTGGAGTTTTTCCAATTAGTTTTTGGTCTTGTTTTTGTCCAGTATTTCCTCACTATGCTCCCTTCCCTGCTTTTTGGAATGGTAACAGATATCGTATGCCATCATATGTTGGAAGATTGTGATCTACTTTTTTATTTTGATTTTATAGGGGATTACAGTTAAGATATTACATGAATCTCAGAAAAGACTTTGAACTTTGGATTTTGAAACAAGTTTATTGGTGGAAATATTAAGGCAACTCCACGTAGTTAAAAGGGAGGTTTATTTTGTGGGGTAACTTACAAGTAAAGGGATAGATTACAGGGTCTGGGAAAGGGGTAGCACAGTCCAACAGTGTTCTCTGGAGAACTCTGCTCAGTCTACCTCCAGTGTCCAGGATCCAGGAACCAAGAGAGCTGGCACATCCGGATCTCGGGTCTTAAGGGCTCTTCCCTCGGCCCTGCCTTGTAGATGTGACAGTTACCAGAAACCTCAATGGGGGTAGTACTTCTAGGGCAAAGCTGGAACAGGTACCCACTACACAAGTTTGGGACTGTTATGGGGATTTTTGAAGTTGGACTAAATATACTTTTGCATCATGATATGGCTACAAGCTTTGGGGTCCAGGGAGTAGAATGTGGTGGTTTGAAAGAAAATGGCCCCCAAAGGAAGTGGCACTATGAGGAAGTGTGACTTTCTTAGAGTGGGTATGGCATTGTTGGAGGAAGTGTGTCGCTATGGGGATGAGCTTTGAAGTTTCTTATACTGAGGATACCACCCAGTGTGACTGTCACTCAACTTGAGACTGCAAAATGTAGCAGTCTCAGCTCCATCAGCATTCTGCCTGTATACCTCTATGCTTCCCATCATGAGAATAATGGACTGAACCTCTGAAACTGTAAGCTGCCACCTCAATTAAATGTTTTCTTTATAAGAGTCTTTATGTGATCATGGTGTCTCTTTGAAGCAATAAAAACCCAAACTAAGACAACGAGCCACCTTGAATCTCTACCCTTGAAGGTATGCACTAATTCAGAAACCACTGAGCTAAGGCACTCTTTGCTCACTTTTGGTCCTCTGTATTTTTTAAAAAACACGCAAACCTGCTTCCAGAATGCCACAGAATGTATTTGATTCAGACATGTCTGTGGTGCTCTGAACAAGTAGACCTTAGAAGACAGTTTGAATATCCATAGAAAATCCAGTTTCACGGAGAGATGCTGTGGAAATGGGCCCTGGGTTTCACAGCTCAGGTTGCTCACCATGGAGTGTTCTTAGTGATCTGAGAGACATGTTACTGCTTGGTCCAGGGCTCAGGCTGTTGTTGTCTTTGTCTTGAAGGCATGTGGAGCTAGACTCTGGGAAGCCTTGAGGCATGTGGGGAAAGTTGGAAGATGCTTGATTACAGCCTGCTGACCTAGCATGACAGGTAGAATTTATGTGAGACACCACGGGTTGGGGGCTTGTTTTGTTTAAATTGACTAATGTCTTGGTATCTAGGCTGAATAGTCTCCCTCCATGACACTGAACCAAGGTTCTGAAAAGCTGACTATGGGCTAACGCTATTGTCATTATCATTCTGGTTCTTTTCGGCCATTTCTCATGCTCACTATAGTTTAGACACACACATGCCGGGTCCCAGGGGCAGGTCTCTGCAGGTGCAGCTTTGTTTAGGTGCTGTGCATAGGTGCTTCCATCTGTCTTAGTTAGGGTTTCTATTGCTGTGCTGAAACACATGACCAAAAAGCAATTTGGGGAGGAAAGAGTTTATTTGGCTTACACTTCAGCATTGCTGTTCATCACTGAAAGAAGTCAGGACAAGAACTCAAACAGCACAGGATGCTGGAGGCAGGAGCTGTTGCTGAGGCTATAGAGGAGAGCTGCTTACTGGCTTGCTTCCCATGGCTTGTTCAGCCCACCTTCTTATAGAACCCAGGACCACCAGCCCAGGGATGGCACCACCCACAATGGCCTGGGCCCTCTCCCATTGATCACTAATTGAGAAAATGCCTTACAGCTGGACCTCAGAAGCATTTCTTCAACTGAGGCTCCTTCTTCCCTGATGACTCTAGTTTGTGTTAAGTTGACACAAAACCAGCCAGTGCACTGTAGCGGGTAGCCATTCCAGCTTTGATCTGGAAGTTCCAACCCCGATTGAGACTTCGGCAACTGTCACGCCTACAAGGCGGGGCCAAGGGAGGCGCCTGGAGACCCCAGATCTGGATGGGTGAGTGCTCTCTCTGTTCCGGGACCCTGGACGGTGGAGGTAGAATGAGCAGAGCTCCAGAGAACACCGCTGGACTGCGATACACCTTCCCCAGACCCCGCGACCTATCTATCCCTTAATTTGTAAGTTACGCCATTAAATAAATCTCCTTTTAACTACGTGGAGTGGCCTTAATAATTTCACCAATAGTGCACCATCCGTACCTGAACAGACTAGGTACCCAGCCACTAAGAAGGCCGAAGGGTCCACACAGCATGGTCTCTTCAGGCTTCCTTCTCCTCAGCTCTGGTTCACTGCTATCATGTGACATTACCATTGTGTCTGTTTGTGGACCTTCTGGTGGTAGAAGAGAACAGGAAGTCCAGAATTTAAATGGGATTCCTCAATCTGTACATTTTATCATTCAAAAAAATACATGTATATAAAAACTACAAAGCATTGTATGAGTCAATACAAAAAAAAGCAATGTGGGAGTAACTTGGCCTCTTGCCAGGTGAGTTCAGATTTACAGCAAATAGTGCTGGGGTAGGGTATACGGGAGACAGACAGATCCCCAGAGCTGTTCGACCAACCAATCTAGCTGATTGGTGCACTTTCAGGTTCAGTGAGAAGTCTGTCTTCAAAAAAAAATGTGCATAGTAATAGAGGGAGACACTAGACAGTGACCTCTGACCTCTTCATGTGCACACAAAAATATTTTACACATGCAACACACACACACACACACACACACACACACACACACACACACCCCAAAGAAACATGTTATCTTTAATGTACTATGATCCCTCCAACTATACAAACTGTGCCTAAAAGAGAGGCATGTGGCTAAAACTCAGTGACCCTGAGAGTAACTGTTTTCCATACGTCTTTAATTTTCTAACTCATACATAATAAATGTGTGTTTTAAATCAGAAGTAAGGGCCAGTGGGATGGCTCTGTTTATTAAGGATGATGATGCTCTGAGTTTGATCCCTGGGACCCACACTGTGGAAAGAGAGAACTAACTCCAGCAAGTTGTCCTCTGACTTCCCCAGGTATGCCACAACATTTACCTTGATAAATAAATAAATGTAAATAAATTATTCAGAAAGAAGCAAAAATGCTCATTTATGGCTATCCCACTTTGGGGAACACATTCAAAGGTGATGACTAAATTATAGAAAGAGTTCTCTGCACAGGGTTAGTCTGATAGTTTGATTTGTGTTTTGAAAACTAGAAAAATGTCAACAATTGGTCATTAGGTGAGTGAAATGTGGATTATTAATACAACGGAATGCTTGGCAGTCATTGTTCTAATGGCAAAGCCAGTACAGTAGAATAGAAAGTGAAAAACAGAACATGGAGTTGCTTAGCACTGGGATTTGATTTGAGCTTAGAGACACCATGTGCACAGGGAAGATGTGCAGGAAAAAGGGAGCATGTGGTTGATGTCAGCTTCTTAGGCAACCTTGATGTGTCTATCCTGACTTTATCTTTTTTAGAATTTCCTTAGTGAGTTTGTGTAGGAAGGAAAACTGCCTTAGCTGCCTCTGGACACTCACTGATACACACTTTGTTTCCTAATGAGGCGAGGATTGCTGTGGGATGGTCTGTATCTCAAATGTGTTGCTGATTGGTCAATAAATAAATCACTGATTGGCAAGTGGCCAGGCAGGAAGTATAGGCGGGACTAACAGAGAGGAGAATGGAGAGAACAGGAAGCTGGGTGAGGGAGACACTGCCAGCCGCCATCAGGAGAAGGAAGATGTAAAGTACTGGTAAGCCACAAGCCATGTGGCAAGGTATAGATTTATAGAAATGGATTAATTTAAGCTGTAAGAACAGTTAGCAAGAAGCCTGCCACGGCCATACAGTTTGTAACCAATATAAGTCTCTGTGTTTACTTGGTCAGGTCTGAGCGGCTGTGGGTCTGGCAGGTGACAGAGATTTGTCCTGACTATGGGCAAGGCAGGAAAACTCTAGCTACAAATGGCGCCTAACGTGGGGCAAGAGTTTCCACCTAAAAACTAAAAAAAGATTATAAAACGGAACTAAAAACAGCTTCCTAATTGTCTCTCTCAAATGAGTAGCAGTTGCCGGTTTGAGCTACTGGCAGGTTCCTAGCGTGCATGCATGCTCGACCTGCAGTATGGCGGGAATGAGGCCTCTGCAAGTGGCACATTAAGCTGTGTGGTGAATTTAGCCTTTGCTAGTACAAAACAAAACAAAAAAAGGTTTCTGGGCTACACGCTGCTTTGATAGAAGCATAGACCCACTATTTCTGAGAGTTGATGGCTCCCAGAGCTGGCAGAAAACGTACCACCGCCATGTTGGGAAGCTGAAGTGGGTGCAGCCAGCAGCCATAGTGCCAGCGCCGTTTCAGGCTTAGAAGGCTGCAGTTTAAAGCAATAGGCTCAAGGTAATATAAAAAAATAAGCCACGTAAAGATGGCTACCACACAGAGAATCTGGATTATGTTCTCTTTGATATTCATAACTGAAGAAAAACATTTGATTACAAAAGCTGTTGAGTTATGCCAAAATGTATATTTTAAAGGTACCTTGACTTCAAAATTTGGATGTAAAGATATGTTGCTTTGGAAAGGAGGCTCTGCTTTTGTTTCCACAGAAAGCCAGAGGCTATGGATTTGTTCCAGATTAAGATACATCAGGTTTGACCAGCCAAGACCACCTGAAAGGTCTCCGATGACACCATGGCCCAGATGATTCAACATCCAGAACCATTTCAAGGGAACTGGCTCAGACGATACACCCTCATAGACTACTCCATAATCCCAAAATATTCTTTGTGTCCCCATAAGATACAGCGCCCCCCTCCAGCAGGAAGTAGTAAGAGAAGCTACGCCCAAATTCCCAAATATACCAATTTGACTTTGGAGATGTGTAAAGGTTAAAACCTTCCTTTTTAAGAAAAGAAAAGGGGAAGTGCTGTGGGATGATCTGTATGTCAAATGTGTTGCTGATTGGTCAATAAATAAATCACTGATTGGCCAGTGGCTAGGCAGGAAGTATAGGCGGGACTAACAGAGAGGAGAATGGAGAGAACAGGAAGCTGGGTGAGAGAGACACTGCCAGCCGCCATCAGGAGAAGGAAGATGTAAAGTACTGGTAAGCCACAAGCCATGTGGCAAGGTATAGATTTATAGAAATGGATTAATTTAAGCTGTAAGAACAGTTAGCAAGAAGCCTGCCACGGCCATACAGTTTGTAACCAATATAAGTCTCTGTGTTTACTTGGTCAGGTCTGAGCGGCTGTGGGTCTGGCAGGTGACAGAGATTTGTCCTGACTATGGGCCAGGCAGGAAAACTCTAGCTACAGAGGATGCTTTATTCCATAGAGATATACTTCCCATATTCACTTGGCTGCCATGGTGCACAATGGTTAATTCATTGTTTGATCAAAGCAATCCTATTAGTTATGGGATTTGATTAATTCCTCTCTTATGCTTTCAAAATGTACATGTAGTTAATTTCATTTTAATACTTATTTTAGAGGGCTATTTTATCACAAACTGCAAGGGCTCTTTAGAAGTAGGCAATATCAGTTTTAATAAATAATGCATATGTAACCCACTTTACACTTTAAACAATGAGGGTTGTGTTAGATGTATGTATTCATACATAAATACATGTATACAGACATACCTAAAACTTAGATGTACGTATACAAACATATCTTTGACCTAGGAATTTTTGGTAATCTAAAACTGTTGGCTTCCCCTTCTGTAATTCTTCCATTTTTAGTGTCTTAGGCCTTTACCCATAATAATCATAGAAGGTATTGATGAAAGTCTTCAAATCTATTCAGTGCTTAAGGTAAGCTTTCAGAAACTGTCTGCAGAATCTAATTCTGGATAAATATACAAACTCAAAATTTTCTTTGCTTTTGACCAAAATGAGAGCAACTCAGTGTGGAAACATTTTATTACGTGCTCATTAGATTGTTTAATTTGAAGTCAGAAATGCTTTTTTATATATAAAGACTCTGGAAATAAATTGGCAGTTAACAGTCAGTATATTTGGAAATCTCAAAGCCTGCTGTTTATGGAGAGAGACCTGGAAGAGGCATGTTTCATGGAGGGACTGGGCTTCCCCTGGCTTCCTGAGGACATCAGGCAAGATCACCGAATGGATTTCTCTTCTGAGGCTCTGACTGGAAGGGGCTTCAGTTTTCAGTCTCAGTTGAAACCAGTTTTCAGTGCAGCAGGCTTGTGTCTCAGTCTAATGGAGTGCCCATCTGTGTGATTTAGTGCCTACCTTCTTGCTGTGTGCTTAACCCCTCAGAGTGGCCAACGGTGATGGATCTATTAACACATGAGGCTGGTGGATCTCATCCGTTCTCACAGGAAGACCATTGTCATTGGCTACACGGCTGGCCTGGCCTCAGCTCCCCTTTGGATGGAACAGCCACCATTAAACATTAGAGGGACTGACTGCTGCTTCAACCCAGGACTTAACAGGAGGAGCACAGGATGCCACAAGAGCAGTGGCACAGTACCAGCTTAAGTACATGGTAGCTCTATGACATAGAGAATACTGTAAGACCTCTCTGAACACAGTAATGTTTGATCTGAGAACATGAGAGCACTGGAGAAATTCAAACTGGATATTTCCCAACTGTCACTGCTTCGCCATGCTGGGGGCCCTGGTTTGTCCTCACAGACCCACCTTGCTATTTTGCAAAGAGCATCTCTCTTCTTTCTTTTTCCTTGTCTCTTGCTCTGACATGTTGATGCACAGGACCTGACATCTCGGGTGATAATGCTGATTCTCTGGGCACAGTGATTTTAAAGACAGCCCATCAGCCTGTGTCTGTCACCTATTGCTGCCTGACAAGCTGTTGGAGACCTAGTAGCTCCATCCAGCCACGATATTGTGGTTATGATTCTGTGAGTCACTTAGGTGGTTCATGCTTTGGTCTCAACTGCTTTTCTTTATGCTGCCTCCCTGGCTGCAGTGAGGAAGGGGGCATGCTGGGGCACCTGGGAAGTCTTTACTGATTTATCTAAGAGTGTTATCTAGGATCTCATCATGCAGGGGGACACAGTCCCTAAGGGCAGACATGGATACTCAAGGCATCTATGCTTAGAGTTGGGTGTGCAACATTACTTCTACTGTGCCTGAATTGAAATGTGCCAGAGTGACAGTCAAGTTTTAAAACAAAGTAGGATAAATTTTACCTCTCGATGAGGGGTAGCAATATCACATTGCAGATTTAACATATCCGGGGACAGAAAGGATGACCAAAATCTTTTCCAATACTGAATCCCTCAGCAGCTATCTCCACAGCCTGTGGAAGTATACTGCAGTGATTAGAGAGGCAGGAACTAGGGCTGGAGGCCTTGAAAGGATCAGCGCCCCAGGGGCAGCAACCTTGCTCTTCCTGCCAGAGAGCCCCGCCCTTTCTCCCCTAATCTGATTTGAGTTGAGTTTCTGTCATGCTCTCCCCAGGACAACGACTCAATGTCTGCTGAGCCTTTCCCGTTGTCTACCTTTCTCTGAAGGAGTGGAGCAAGGGCTGAGAGTTGAGGTCTGTGAGGTTTAAACGAATTATAAACACAGCCTTCTCTCTCAGCCCATCCTCAGCCAGCTGAGGACAGAATGTGCTGGCAACATCCTTGCATCACAGAGATTCACTCTGAGGGTAAAAAGGACCCTGGGCTCTGAGGACGTAGTACCTTGTGAAAGATGAGTGCTCAGTGACAGCCCCGGAATAGCATGGGAGCTTGCCAGGAGCGTGCATGTGAAGCTTTATTCACCTTCTCAGGACAATGTTTGCACTTTGCATCCAAATAAACCCCCTAAACATCTGTGCCAGCAGAATGAGAATGGAGAGCTGAATTACCATTGTGAATTAAGTTCTTATGATGATGGATAAATTGGACTTTATCCCAAAGGGCTCTCAGCACACCAGTGGGAGCCCCTCATTCCTCTGGGGTTATCTTTTTGGACCAAAATAAGCTTAAAAGTGGTTAGTTATCTTTTGAAACTAGAGATTTGAAACCCTATGCTCCAGAAATGAAAAGCCAATACTTCTCTCTTTACTAACCCAAGGTAGAGATGATGGCCATTTCAGCTTATCCTGCTACCTCTCTATGGGCAGCCTTCTTCTGCTTGATGTAGAATGTTATTATCCAATTATCTTAGCAAACCTCTTCGTAAGAGCTGGACCTTTTCAGTGTTCTGTAATTTAATTCTCTAACCACATTACCTTTCCAAAGCGTTTCGTTTGTCCAACTTATAAACAATAAATATTTCTAAGGATGAGTTCCCAGACTTGACCTTGTAATGTTCTGCCACTGCTGAAAGCAGGAGGCCGTTTGTCCTGGACCAGGGTCACAAGCAGCTCCTGTGGGCTGGAGTGATGTTGGGACTGGGGTCACTCTTCAGGCTGGCAGTTGGGAAAGCCCTCCCTGGGGCCATTCCCTAGGAAGGCAGGAGAAATTGTCACAGTGTACATTTTCCCGGAATATTTTTCCTAAGCTCCTCTCTGATGGTTCTGGAGGGATGGTAGATAACTGAAGAGCAAATGTGGAGGCTAAGGGTTTATACTCTAGAATCAAACAGATTGCTTTGAACCCACCCTGGACCACTGGCCTACCTACAACAATGAGCAAGTTGTTTATCTCCTGGGATCCCTAGTTTCCTCATCTGTAAAGTGGGTACAGTGAGACATTCTAGAATAAAAGTGAATTAACTGAGGAAACAGTAGCATGCTAACTACTCCATGCATGATATATATTATCACACAGTATCTAATAAGTGAACTCTAATTGATCTGCTGTCTTTGTCAGCTGGGGCTTCTATAACCAAGTGTCCCAGGCTGGGTGGCTGGTAGAAAATAGAAGCTCCTTTCTCAGCATTCCAGAGCCTGGAAAGGGACACGAGGGCACAGCACAGCTGGGGTCTGGGAGAGGGCCTCTTCCAGGTTGTAGAATGAAAACTTTTCAGATCCTCACATGATGAAAGAGAGTGGCAGGGCCCCGTTATAGAGCACCCGCAGCTCGTGATCCAACCACCTCCCTAAGGTCCTACCTTACCGTTGTCGTGCCTGGGTCCTGGATTTCACCGCCTGAGTGAAATCTAGGTGGAGACAGGGTTTGAGTTCGTTGCAGCAGTATTTCACAGGGCAGAACAATTTCTTGAGATTTTAGACATAATCCACAAATCTTAAGTCACTCTCTGCTTTTCTAGGTAGATGACAATGTGGCTTTTCAGAAGTGACTTGTCATTGGTCCTGAGAAACCGAGGACAGTGCTTCTGATGTTGTGCTCTGGTTTAACATGGAGCAAAGTTCATCCACATTCTTTTCAAGACTAAGTGCCCATTGGGAAAGGTCCAGTCATTTCCTACTTTAAATTAAAATAGAGAGGGAGGTTTGGATGATGTTGGACATTAAAGTCGCTTGAGTATAGACACCTAACTTGGTCACACTAATAGGTTTATCTCTAATTTCTTAAGTTGACTATTTCAGAGCATATAAAACCCTATTCCTCTTTGAGGTAAGAATTTATGAAATTTTTCATGGGAAAATTAGCCATTGATTCTGGGATCTGCAGTTAGCCTTTGAGACTTTCTATTGAAAGTTATAGCATAATGCGATGAACTGAACTGAGTCTAATAACACCAATTTGTTTTAAAGCTGGGTGGGCACATAGTAAATTTACTTGGGACAGTTCCAGTACACACCATAGTCCCAACATCATCATGATTATCACCCTATTTCATTCAGATAAATGGCTTAGGAGACAAATTACAGCATCTTCTAGCCTATTACCTCATGGTCCAGCTTTTTGTAAAAATATTAAAATATTTTATTTAGTGGATCACATCATTATTGCCACATTAGCATTCCAAGCTCTCAAATGTTCATCTATTGTGATAAAGTGGCATTTGCTCTTCTTGGGAGAGCACTTAATTAATTATTTGACATATGCCTGCATGTGCCATGATGTGTGTGGAGGTCAGAGGTCACCCTATAGAAGTCAGTTTTCTTCTTCCACCATGTGGGTCCCAGGGATAGAACTCAGGTCCCCAGGTTTAGCAGCAAGCAATTTTACCCTGAGTTATCTCTGTAGCCCCAAAGCATTTGTTCTTTTAGAAAGCAATGGAGACAATAGGAAATATAGAAACCATTGTGTTTTAATTTCTACCTTGCTTGCCAGAAAGCCCAAGACTAATTCAGAGCTCAATTACAGAGCCTTCTATAACCCTGGATTTCTAAAGTAATTATTCCCTGATTTGCTTTCGCCACTGGGTCCCTGTCTCAGCATTTGTGGTCTTTGAGACTGTCTAGTTATAGGTGGTTTCAGATACATTGTTTCAAGTAAGTTGATGTAAAAGCAGGCTATCAATACTTTATCTTTAGGATTTAAAGTCTTGTGCAGCTTTATACTTACATGCAAGACTGAGATGACCCAATCTGTATCTCATGTAATCTCACATGATGTATTTAAATGCAAGGCTGAGTTGATCCAATAAGAATCCCATGCAATCTTACATGATGCATTTGGATACAAGGCTGAGTTGACCCAATAAGTATCTTATGTAATCTCACATGATGCTGGTGTGACAGTTTACTCTGGTGCTGTGGTTGGAAGCATGATTTGTCCTTCATAATTTATCCCTCCTAATTTCATAACCTTTGTCCCTTAAGTTCACAGTGCTCACCATAGGATGTGGGTGATTGTCTTAGCTTACCTCTGACTCCAGACCTGGGCTGCTCCATCCTGTGTGGCTAACCACAGAACTGAACTGTAAGAGCCACAGTACTGACACTGTTCCCCATATTCAGCCTCATGGGGGAAACTTCTCTCTCAGAGAACCACAGCAGCTGGCTGGCTGGCCATGTCTGGTGTACAATGGGCAAGCACAGGACTGCATGGAGCCTTCTTCCAACAGTGACACCTTATGGCTACAAGAGGCCATGATCATGGTGGTTCAAGTAGATCAAAAGCTGTAGGAAGACCATCTGTGGACTGCATGAACTCCAAAGGGGCACTTCACAAGGGGAAGATGCCCTCACTCAGTTTACTGTTAGAAGTAAGATAAGGAATCAGAGTTACAAAGGAGAGACCCTTGACACCTGCCCATGTGTGGAGTTTTACCCCAGTGCTACTGTCAGCATCAAGGATTGTGGGGGCAGAGATGATTGAGGAAGGAAATGTGACTCTGTGACATGGTCTGTGGTCTGGAGACTAGCTGGAGTTCATTAGGAGGTGTTTTGGGGAAGGGGTGATGCACGATGCCCTGGGGACTGACCTAAGGTCTACATTTTTGTTTGCAAAGATTTTACCAACTAAGCTGTTCCTCCAGGCCCCTTTCCTGTGGCATTTATTTATCATTTATTTTTAAGTGAAACAGACAGATCTCCTAGAGGGCATTTCAGATCCTCTCTTGTACCCCTGGTCAGCAAATGGAGACATAGTAGCTCCCTGGGAGGAAGCTATAATTTGGGATAATGGTTGTTTATTTACTTCAATTCCAATTCAGTAAAAGCAGGAGGACCCAGTTCCTTCCCTGTCCTTCGGGGAATTTACTTCCCTCCCCTGGCCACACCATAGTCCTGTAGTGTCCAACCAAGGCAGAGAAAATGATCCTGCCTTGTTCACTGTCTTTTATGTCACACTGATATCAATCACATACCAGGCAGAAGACCTATCCCTACCCCCCCCCCCCAAAAAAAAAGCTTACATTTTCTTCCTTCTATGGCATCATGGTATCACAAAGCCCTTCAGAATTCCTTGACTCAGACATAAACACAATGCTGGTAAAGTTCTCTTTAGCAGGTAGTCATCTCAACCCATAGCTAGCCTCTTAAAGAAACATTTCCTGACACCTGAAAATTCTGGCATCAATTCCAGGCTCCATGACAATCATTCCCAGTCAGGATGGTCATTAACAAGGGATAGTGGCATGTATCTAGAGTAAAGGACACTCACAAAACCAAACACATTTCCAAGTCTGTAGTTGATGGTTCATTGCATCCATACCAACAAGCTTGGTTGTGGGGCCCGAGCTTTTTCTGTACGCACAGCAAGAAGCTGCTTGCTCTATTTGCTAGGTGATGGATATATTCTTTAGCCTTTCTTGGTCCAGATATGGATGTGGAAAAGAGAATAATGGTTTCTCTTTATCAGGAACTGCACTGCATATCAGACTGCATTTCAACCTCTTTGTGTTTAGTAACTTAATTCTCCCAGGGATACCCAAGGAGGTAGAGGAGATATAATTATGGCTACTCTCATTTCCCAAGCAAGAAACAGGGACAAAGATGATAACTAGCTCCCCCAGAATCACAGAACTGGAGAGCTGAAGAACCAGGAACCCGAGTTGGCAGTTCAGACTGCAGAGCTGAACTCTCAGCTTATGTCACACTGCTCTGATGATTATGATAGCAGGGGTGTCTGCATTGGGTTGCTATCGGGGGATGGAAATCCCATCCACACAGCACCCAGCACTGTGCTGGCTTTTAGCATGAGCTTGCTAAATGTTCACTGCTGTGAGGCTAGACTTTCCAAACAATAAGGGATTGTCAGTTACCCACGTCTAAACCCATGGTTCAGGTTAAATGACTTTGCTCACTGCGGTGATTTATATCACCTTGAAAATGAATTCTGGAACAAAACCAGAGTTAATCCCTGTAATCCCCCCACCAAGGTGGCTGATGTGAGTGAGAATAGCAGCTTATTATGGAGTCATCTCTAAGCTTATTTCCTCAGTCTTTGGACTCATGCTCACCCCCTTTTCCTACTTTGTCTGGGTCATGCTCAGCCCCCACTTCATGTGGCCAGAGCACTTAGAGTCTCATTTCATGTTGAGTGTTCCCTGGTGCTCTGCAAAGATTGATCACAGCCCCACATGAGGCAATCTAATCCATTCTTATTAAGTAAGTCAAATCATATGCAAATGATTTCACTTGAGAGCTGTTTAATTAGAAGACATTTTTAATCCCACCATTAGGTAATTCTCTTGATGAAGGAAGACCTCAAAAAATATGCCACTCCCCTTGAAGACCTAGATACTTGGTTTAGAAGTGAGCTTGCTTTAGAAGGAACCTTGTTACTGGGGTGGGTCTGGCCTAATTCCCCACAGGGGACTTTCTGAAAAGTGGGGCACTAGAGTTGGTGGGACCTTTGAAGACAGCTGTAATTTCCTTAACTTGGCAGAAAAGGAAGCTGAGTCCTGACCTGAGAAGATCCATGACTGACACTGGTCAGTGAGTTCCAAGGATCCTTCTGCCTCTGTCTGCTCCTGATATTTACAAGATGATCACTTTAGCTACTCTGAAGTCCCAATTGCCTTTCTTGTTGCTGTGACTTTCACAGACTTGACAAAAGAAGCTTAAGGAAGTGGGGCTTGCTTTGGCTCACAGTTCAGGGCTGCAGTCTGTCATGGCAGAAAAAGCGAGGTGTTGTTGGAACTGGCTTAACATGGAGGCAGGTGTCACATGACCAGCCACATTATGATGGCCAGCCAGGACTCAGACAGCTGAAATAGGAAGTGGGGCTGGGGCCAGATGTGGTGGTGCACACCTGTAATCCTGGCAACTTGGGAGGCTGAGCAGGCTTGGTGCTTCTAAGTTTGGGGCTTGCTTCCTGGACTTCAGGAGGTGGCACCGGCCTATAACTGTCAGACTGCTCTGCATCAGCTGGTAGGACCTTCCTCCCAAAGGTTCACAGCCTCTCCAAACAGCAACCCAGCTGGGGACCAAGTATTTGCACATGAGTCCATGAGAGTGGCTCACATGGAAGTCATAGCAACATGTATGTAAATGTTATTAGCAGATGCTGTAGCTAGGGACTGCTGTTTTTTTTTTTTTTTTTTTTTTTAAATCTGTCTAGCATTCCTGTCTCTCAGGTCTTCTGATAATTGCATCTCTCATTTGCATCCACTGGCTGCTCTAGCATTTCAACCACATCATCCTCACATGAAGTGACATGTCCTTAGCAGGATGCATCATCCTTCCTCTGTGCAATTTGTTGACCAAGTGGTGGATTTATGACCCAAATCAATAACTTGATTCCTTGGGGTTTTTGGTGCTGTGGCCAGAAAGATCAGTAAAGATCCTCTCATATACAGAAAGTCTGTCTGAGAGAAAGAGAAAAGATGAGATACACTGGAGGGAATAAGGATGATATGACTGCCTGGGGCCCACTTGGGGCTTCCTTAGGTCCTGGTTCATCCTGATCTTTTGTCTACTTCATTCTGCTTGGATTCCCTTGCACCAACTAATCCTCTTCTTACTTAATTAATTTAATGTCACGGAGACTAGAAGAATGCTAATGCATTCTGCCAAGAGAACAGAGAGCATTTGAAGGCTTCTCCACAGGTGTCTCTGGATCATAGTTCTTTATCTCAAATCCTTCTTTCTCACTGTAAAGTTCCAAACTAGATCTGTATTCCCAAGGAAAGTGTTAGTGATGGACAGTGTAACAAGTATTTCTCTGTCCCACCAGCCAGATCTCAAATAATGACATGGAGATTTCTTATTAATTATGAAAGTTCAGCCTACAGCTTAGGCTTATTCCTAATTAGCTCTTATAACTTAAATTAACCCATTTCTGTTAATCTACATTCTGTCACATGGCCTTACCTCTCTTCCATCTTATACCCACTGTTTCCTTTCCATGTCTCCCGGCATCTCTCACGGAACTAGATTCCTCTTCCTTTTTCTCCATGGAAATCTCGCCTACACCTCCTGCCTAGCTATTGGCTGTTCAACGTTTGATTACACCAATCTTAGAAATACATTTTTACACAATGTGCAAATATCCTTCAATGTTTCCCCACTTTTGTCTAAATAAAAAGGACAGGTTTTAACTTTAACAAAGTAAAATTATATACAATAAGAATAATTATCTGGTAAGAATTACATTCACCATGTTTAGTACATATGTTTTTGGAAAATTTGAAGAAAGTACTGTATTATTTGTCCTATCTTAGTGAGTCCAAAGTTTTATACCTAAACCATTTTCTATCATAACTTATATTACCACCCTAAAAATATCTTTTCAGATCTTAAAATATCTTCTTAGAAAAACAACTTAAGTTTATATGTTTTCAATCTATAAACTTTACATCATTTTTTTTTTTGAGACAAGGTTTCTCTGTGTTGTTTTGGTGCCTGTCCTGGATCTCACTCTATAGACCAGGCTGGCCTCGAACTCACAGAGATCCACCTACCTCTGCCTCCTGAGTTCTGGGATTAAAGGTGTGTGCCACCACAACCTGGTATAGTTGGAAGTTTTCCAGTGTCCTGCCTGGCCCCCCAAGGTCCAGACAAATCTCTCTCACCCATGGTCCTGCAGCCACTTATAAAATAATCATTCAGAGGCTTAATATTATTTACAACTGCTTGGCCATTAGCTCAGGATTATTATTGACTAGCTCTTACACTTAAATCAACCCATAATTCTTATCTATGTTTTGCCACATGTCTTGATACCTTTTTTCAGTTCTGCCTTCACATCTTGCTTCCTCTGTGTCTGGCTGGCAACTCCTGACTCAGCCTTCCTCTTGCCAGAATTCTCATTGTATCCTTAGCCCACCTATACTTCCTGCCTGGCTACTGGCCAATCAGCATTTTATTTATCAACCAATCAGAGCAACACACATTCACAGCGTACAAAGTGACAACATTCATCATTTTTTGGCATACCAACATGGAGCTTCCAAATTTCCATAAGGCCTAAAAGAGTTTTTAAAAAGCGTCTAAACACATAATAATGGAGCCAAAAACAACTTTCTACTTCATGTCTCATGTGGGTGTCGAGATATAGAGATGCCAAGGTACAGAGATGCCACGGTGTGTGGATTTGAGCTACAGTATGGCGGGTTCATGGCGTATGGGCTTGAGTGCAGCATGGCAGATTCCTGACGCTGTACACAGAGGTGTCTGCAAGCCATGCATCATGGTGCATGGTGGATATAGCTTTCACTAATACAGACACACACAAAAAAAGGTTTCTGGGCTACACACTCATTGATAGAGACATTAAACCAACTGCTTCCAAGAGTTGGTGGTATGCATGGTTCTCCTAGAGCTGGTGGTAAATGTAATTCCACCATGTTGGAAAGCTGAGATGGGCAGAGTCAGCAGCCAAAGCTGCCGTTTCAGTCCTAGTCATTTCTACAGTTTAAAGCAATAGATTCACAAGTCATATTCAGATTAACTCAAACTCTAAATGGTTTACGGTATGTGTAAAAATGTACGTAGGCTTGAAAGAGAGAGAACAAGAAATATAGGCAGTTATATAAAGAAATAGTTTTAAAAAATAAAGTCTTTAAAGAGACAGAAAGATAATATAAAAAATAAGCCACATAAAGATGGATATTATGCAGAGAATCTGGATTCTGTTGTCTTTGTGATTTTTAACTACAGAAAGACATTTGATTGTAAAAGCTGCTGAGTTAAGTCAATACATTTTAAAGATATTTTGATTTCAAAATTTATGTCTAATGATATGTTGCTTTGGAAAAGAGTTCTGCTTTTGTTTCCACAGAAGATGAGAACCATTGGATTGCTTCCAGGCTAATATGGTTTGACTAGCCAAAACCCTCTGAAAGGTCTCCAATGATACCATGGCCCAGATCATCCAATATCCAAAATCAACTTCAAGGTGACTGGCTCAGAGAATACAGCCTCACAGACTACTCCAGTCAGGTCTTAACCAAAATTCTAAAATTTTCTTTATGTCCCCATAAGATTACCAGCACCCTCTATCAGCAGGAAGTAGCCTAGAAAACTACGCCCACATTCCCCCAAAATAGATTATAGATATTTGTCTTTGTTTAGGTTATTGGTTATAATGGTATTGGTCATAGTCAATCTCTTTCTAAAAGAAGAAGGGGGAATATGATATAGAAATATAAGATAAATATTTTACACTGCTATGGATTTTAGTATATTGATACAAATTTAAAGTTAATCTTGCTATACTATATGTATTTCTACTCTTGTTTAAGGTATTATGTTTGTGCATTTCATTTAAAATTATAATGTATAATTAAGAAATACAGATTAATAATTAGTCTTCTATGATAGTCAAACTTATAGTCATGTTAAGTTTTCTAGGTATACATAGATATAATTCAATTAGGTAGGTAATCTTCAAACACTTCAAAGAACTACATAATAAGGTATTTAAAATGTTTTAAAAACTTAGACTTTCTGAACAGTGATACATGTTGGCTCCTGGCAGCACTGATTTACTTCAAAGAGAAAAATGGGCATCGAAGACTCTCTATATGGAGTTCATCTTCTTGGCAGAATGGCCATTTGGGCAAGAAACTATTCTTGTCTGGACTGACCGGCAAAATGTTGTATTGATTGGACATACAGGACCCATGGGAAAATGACAAGGTGAGATGGTCCCTCAGGTTCCTGCTTTGCAGAGGAGACTGCCAGATATTCTATAGGACACATGGAGAAGCAACTAAAAAACTCTAGGTCTAGAGGCTGAAGATGGATGCCCCAACATTGCAGAGGAACTTTGGATGACTGTCCAGGCAGACAGCTGTCTCTGTCATTCTAGATTTTTGGAAGTTGCTTACAATGCACTTCTTATTTACTTAGGTAATATTATATCCTTCTGGAGTCTTTGATGTAGCTGAAGACTAGATAATTATAATTATGGTTTTCCTTGGTTATAAGAGAAAAGGTATTTATAAAATTTTAGACTCATAAACATAGTTTAGATGATAAAATATTTTCTTTAATTTTGCCAAATAGAAATAGACTAGATATTAAAACTGTAATTCTTGCTTGATAACTGTTTTGTTATATGTAATTTTACTATGTTGAAGTTAAAACCTTCTTTTTAAATAGAAAGAAAAGAGGAACTGATGGATGATGTCACTCTGTATGCTGTGAATGTGTGTTGCTCTGATTGGTTGATAAATAAAATGCTGATTGGCCAGTAGCCAGGCAGGAAGTATAGGTGGGCTAAGGATACAATGAGAATTCTGGCAAGAGGAAGGCTGAGTCAGGAGTTGCCAGCCAGACACAGAGGAAGCAAGATGTGAAGGCAGAACTGAAAAAAGGTATCAAGACATGTGGCAAAACATAGATAAGAATTATGGGTTGATTTAAGTGTAAGAGCTAGTCAATAATAATCCTGAGCTAATGGCCAAGCAGTTGTAAATAATATTAAGCCTCTGAATGATTATTTTATAAGTGGCTGCAGGACCATGGGTGAGAGAGATTTGTCTGGACCTTGGGGGGCCAGGCAGGACACTGAAAAACTTCCAACTACATCCTGGCAAACTTTACATCTTTTATTTGAGTTTCTTTTCTGAATTTTGTAACAGAGAAAACTGTAACTATAACTATCTAGTCTTCACTCCCCATCAGAGACCCAAGAAGGATAAAATATTACCTGTGTAAACAGGAAGTACAGAGCAAACGTCTTCCAAAACTATAGAAATGACAAAGACAGCTGGCTGCCTGGACAGTCACCCAAGGTTTTTCTGCAATGTTGGGGCATCCATCTTTGGCCTACAGGCCTAGAACAGCTGAAAGACATTTTTTGTAAAGCATGAATTTTGAATAACTGTCATACCTTGTCTTGGCAAAGTTTAGCAGTCACAAACAAAAGTTTGTTTGCCACAATAAAACAAACTCCATATATAGGTTCTGCAATGCCCACCATCTTTTTTGAAGGGAATTGGTGCTGCCAGGAGCAGACATGTCTTACTGTCATGAAAAGCCTTACGTTATTAAAACATCTTAAATGCTATATTCTGTAGATCACTGAAGTGTTTGAAGATCTATCTAAAATACATCTCTGCTTGACCTTGAAAACATACCTAACATGACTATAAACTGGATTGTTATAGATGACTAACTACTAATCTGTATTTCTTTATTATCCTAAATAGTTTTTAAGGACTAAAATTTGGCATTTTTTTTTAAAATGAGCTATATAGGTACAATACCTTAAACCAGAGTAGAAACATACAGTATAACAAAAATAACCTTAAATTTGTTTTTTTTTACTCATTTTACATACCAACACCCTCTCATCCCTCCTCCTGCCTCCCCCGAGTCTTCTCCCCATAACCAACCCCCTATCCCCTCCTCCGAAAGGCCTCCCATGGGTAGTCAGCAAAGCCTGGTATATTCAGTTGAGGCAGGACCAAGGCCCTCCTCAATGCATCAAGGCTGAGCAAGGTGTCCCACCATAGGTAATGAGCTCCAGAAAGTCAGCTCATGCACCAGGGATAGATCCTGATCCCACTGCCAGGGGCCTCTCAAACAGACCAAGCTACACAACTGTTTCCTGTGTGCATAGGGCCTAGTCCAGTCCCATGCAGGTGCCACAGCTGTTGGGCTAAAGTTCCTGAATTCCTATGAGTTTGGTTCCGTTGTCTCTATAGATTTTCCCATCATGATCCCCTTTGCTCATATAATTCCTCTTCCCTCTCTTTGACTGGACTCCTGGAGCTTGGCCTGGTGCTTGGCTGTGGGTCTCTGCATCTGCTTCTGTCAGTTACTGGATAAAGGCTCTGTGATGACAGTCAGGGTATTCAACAATCTCATTACCGGGGTAGGCCAGTTCAGGCACCCTCTCCACTATTGCTGGTAGTCTAATCTAGGGTCATCCTTGTAGGTTCCTGAGAATTTCCATAGCACCATGTTTTTACCCTAACCCCATAATGTCTCCCTTTATCAAGATGTCTCTTTCATTGCTCTTTCACTCTGTTCTTCCCCCAGCCTGTATCAATATATAAAAATCCATACCAATGTAAAATATTTGAGATTAGTCGTTGTTCAAAAGTAGTCTCAACAATTTACCCTTTTATCTCATCATTTTTATACTATACCCCCTTTTTCTCTTCAGAAAGAGATCCTTGAATATAATCTCTTTTGTTCAGCCTTTTTCCTGACCATGATCAATAACAGCTCGTAACCAACCTGTCCCTCCGAATGATGACAAACATCTATAACCCATCAAATGACCCAGCTCTTGAGAATGTGGGTGTTGTATTCTCTAGAGTGTTTCCTGTTTTGGGGGGTCAATGGCATCTTTAGGGGGCCCTGAGAAAGTTGGGATAATGTTCAAGTCCCACAACAGGGCAGGGCACTCCTTGAATTTCAGCATGAGGCTGACTACACAAGCATACATTCATGCCCAGGTATTGCACTTGAATAAGGCTAGTGATTGCTGGAAAAATTGCTACATCTTATTTCTCTACCAGACAAAGGCAGATTTTGAGTTCAAACTCTGTATTTAATTTCTCTTTCCTAGATGTTCACTGCTATATAACCAGAAAATAAGCCACAGGATGAGCTGTCTGAAAACCATGTATCGTAGATTGTTGTTTTTACCCAAAGACACTTTAATATAATGTTTCCATAGAACTTCCCTTTTACCATGCTGGCAGAGTAGAATCTTAATCATTGTGTATTCCTATCTCTTCCTGAGAATGTTGAAGAAAATAGAATACTGAGGGAAAAGCTCCCAGATTTGTTCATTTCTTGGCTTGCTTAATATTTTGACTCTGCTGGTTCCCTAGAGTCCCCATAACTTTTCACTTCCAGACCAGATCAAGTGCAAATGATCCTAGAGCTACCTCAAGGCCATTCCAGCATCTGAAGTCTTATCAGTTGCATGAGGGAACTGTTTGATAGGCACTGATGTGTTTGGATCATGTCCTGTACCCATGTTGTAGTCTAGAGAAACATCCCCTCTCTTTGCAAGTCTTCTCTCCTCCCATTCTTTCAAAGTTCTTCTTCTTCTTCAATTTAGGCTTTTTACCCAGGTTAGGAGCAACTAACCTCAAACATCGTACATTTTCTCCTTATGGGGTAAGAGTGGAAACCTTCTAGAAAAATCTGGAAAAGAAATTGACAACTGGCTAAAAAACTGTGAACCAGAGTAGGTTGAAGAATATAAGGGGAAAAAAACCCCCAGCCATTTGTGTTAAGTAACTCTCTTAACAATATGCATTTATGAAAGAATAGCATGTATGAGAGGCAGCACTCCTTCCAACTCAGGTCTTTTTTTTGTGTGTGTGATCAACTGACTGTTAGTATTAGTTCTGACATCCGCAAGATTTCTTGTGTATCAGTTTGATGTTTGCAATTTTTGTTGCTGAGATTACTCAAAACAGGTCCTGAGCAGTCTTTGGGGTCAAGTGAGCCTCACTGCTAAGATGTGATGATGAGTATCTATTCTGTGGCACCATACCTAATGATTAAAGATTTAACCTACTCTCTCTGCCTTTTAAAGTAAGAGGTGAGTGTCAGCCCTGACCTCTCAGCACTGTACTAGTCCTAGATGGAAAAATAAGACAAGAAAATACAGATATATTGGAAACAAGTAAAATGATAGCTGCTTCATAGTTATCTTAGTAGAAAATTCAAAGGCATTTAAACATAAAATAATAACTCAAAGTTTACCAGATCTAGTGAGTTCATCCATGTCACTAAGAGAAGGTCATTCTAACAACAAACAACTAGATATTGAAAATTTAAAATAACACCATTTGCAATACCATCAAATCCATGAAATATCCAGGGAAAATTGAAAAAAGAAATGTGCCTAAGGGCTGGTCACCAATAACTACAAACTACAAATGAGAGGAATTAAAAAGGAACTGAAAAATGGAACCATGCAAGCATGTTCACACAACTGACATCGTGAAGCTGTTAACTGTTAAGATGCCACCTCAGTCAGACTAACTGAATCATTCAATACAAGCACAATACATAGCAGAATTGCTTTTTCTGACTCTAAAGTTATGTGGTGACTTAAAGACTTAGATAAAGTAAATCTGAGAAAGAGCAAAGATGTAAGAGCCATACCACTACACACACACACACACACACACACACACACACACACACACACATACACACAGAGAGAGAGAGAGAGACAGAGAGAGAGAGACAGAGAGAGAGAGAGAGACAGAGAGACAGAGAGAGAGACAGAGAGAGAGACAGAGAGAGAGAGAGAGAGAGAGAGAGAGAGAGAGAGAGAGAGAGAGGACATATGAAAATATCCATCAATAGGTAAATGAGTAAACAGGTTGTGTATATTCATACAGTAAAACAACTAACAACTATTTATTAAAACAAAAAGACCAAACAACTTAAGTATTCAACTGCATGGAGGACATTTCTTTCAAAATTATTTTTTCTTGTAAGGAAAACATTTAACTGAGAGGGCTCACTTATAGTTCCAGAGGTTCAGTCCATCATCATCATGGTGTGGAGCATGGCAGCATGCAGGCAGACATAGTGCTGGAGGAATAGCTGAGAGTCCTACATCTTGCAGGCAACAGGAAGTCCACTGAGACACTAGGTGGTATCCTGAGCATAGGAAACCTCAATGCTCTCCCCCACAGTAATATACTTCCTCCAACAAGGCTCTATTTACCTACTCCAACAAAGCCACACTTTCTAACAGTGCCACTCCTTATGAAATTATGGGGGCCAATTACATTCAAACTACCACATTCCACTCCCTGGTCCCCATAAGCTTGTAACAATATCATAATGCAAAATGCATTTAGTTCATCTTAAAAGTCCCTATAGTCTATCACAGTCTCAACAATGTTTTAAAGACCAAAGTTCAAAGTCTTTTCTGAGATTCATGCAATCTCTTAAGTGTAATCATCTGTAAAAATCAAAATAAAAAAGCAGATCACATACTTCCAATCTATAATGGCATAGCATATACATTACTATTTCAAAAAGGAGGAAAGGGAGCATAGTAAGGAAATATTGACCAAAGCAAGACTGAAAACCAGCTAGGCAAACTCCAAACTCTGCATCTCCATGCCCAATGTTCTTCAGAAAATTTTAAAAAAGATTTTATGTGTATGAGTGCTTTGCCTGCATGTATGTTTCTGCAGCACATGCATGCTGGTACCCTCAGAGGCCAGAAGAGGGCATCAGACATTCTGAAACTGGAACTACAGTGTGGTAGTGAGCCTCCCCAGGTTCTCTTAACCACGGAGGCTTCTGTGCAGCCCCAGCATTGATATTTCCTAAAAGTACAACTCTAAGTGAAAAAGACCCAGATAAAATACTATATCACACATTTATCCATTCACATGAATGTTGATAAAAGGCACAAATATAACAATAGAAAGATAATAGTCATGAGGGCTGGGCAGAGGAAACTGATTATAAATGGACATGAGGAGCTTCTTAGGAGGCAGTGGGATGGTCTTGACTGTGGCAAATACAACTTCAGACAGTTATCAATGCTTTATAATTGAAGTTGTAAATTTTGTTGTAAGTAACACACTTTGATAAATCTGTTTTTTTGGATCATTGATGTTGTAAGTCATGTCTGGCTTGGGTATCTTCTTATAGTGCTACCATTTGACCTTCATCCCAGTTCTTAGGAGACCATTTATGAGCCAAAACTTTCCAGGATGTGGAAAGGAAATTGTTTAGAAGAATAAGATCCTGAATTGATTAGAGGATCTGGGAAATGTAAGAAATCAAAGATACATTTAGGAATTATCTCATATTCTAAGTTATTAAAATCCATTGACAAGTACACACTAAAGAGTATGTCAAACATTTTACATATCCCCAAAGGGTGATTAGTTTACTTCATTACCACTTATTTGGAACATTCAAGATACTTTTCTGTCACAATTTTGACAAGTTATTTGTAAGTTTATTTTGCTTTGTTTCAGAAATCATTCATGGATGTGATGTTTAGAAGTCTAGTTCTCCATGTGGATTTTGTAATCTGTGGCCATTTATTAGCTCTCTCCTAGAAGTCACACAGCAAGAAACTGGGGCAAGTCTGGAGATGCCATGAAAATCATGGATGGGACATTCTAGTTGAGATGTGGAATGCAGTAGATTTTCAGAATGAGTTCACAATCATGTTCTCAGAATTTTAACTGGTCACCATGTGAGACAATGACTGGGTGGAAGGGAACAGGAACAGGAAGGGAAGTAGAAGGAAGAATATTCCTTGGAAAATGGACTCTACAAACCAAACCTCAGAACCTCTCACCCCTCCAAGGAAAGGTTCAGTTTCTGAAAGACATGTCTGGACTCCTTTGTAGTTAAGGATGTCACAGGTTCCGATATACAAATGTGACCAATGAGATATAAATTGAAACATGCTTAGGATTTTTGGTCAAGTTTTGTTTCTCTTGAAGTACATGTCCCCATTCCTTCTTTATGTCTATCTTCTTTCTATATGGAACACGAACCCAAGACTCCAGGTAGGGCAACTATCAGACATCCTTGAGTAAGGGAAGGGCTAAGACACCATTGATTGTGCAGGTATGGCTCTATCTGACCTCTGAATTCCTTATTTATTTGGAGAGCTCTCTATTTGTTGAGCTGTGTAGTTTATTTCTGATGGTAACCATATACAAGTTAAGTGAAAATAGATTTTATAAAATGTTAGTGGGGACAGCTGGTGAAAAGCAAAGATATTTAAGAGTCTTTTAGAATACGAGAATCAAACTTCCACAAAAAGATCTTGGTCATATTTCTGCTCTCATGGAAACTGCTGAAAGACTAGTACAGAGTCTGAATCATTTTACTGATCCTTGTCATTTCTTTTCATTTATTCCTCAAACGTCTGTGTTTTTCATACCCCCTTTTCTTATTCCTAGCCTCCAATCTCTTCTTTTCTTCAGTGTCTCCAATCAGGGTATTTAAATATCTCCATACTACACAAAAGTTTAAATGTTTTAATAGTGGACATATATTTGGAACAGACTCATTTGAGTTATTTCTATGTTCCTTGTATAGTAGATGAGTAACTTGAGACAACTCTCTTCATTATTTAGATACTGTTCCCCCCACACACCCCCGGCATTTAAGGGTGCTTAACTTACAAAATTACATGAACTGAATGAGATAACGAGAAAGTTTCCCTGATATAATGATGGACATCCTAGGTTCATTACATCAGGTGCTCTGGAGATGGGATTCCATTGTCAATATTTTTAAAGTTTCCCAACAATTCCCCTGTGCTACTGAAGTTGGGACTCACTGGTCATGGCAGATTTGCTTGATGGCTGACACTGGGTTATAGTTATGTCTATGTTCTCAGAGCATTCAAAAACAAAACCTAAATGCTAAAAATTCTGTTGATCAGACAAAACCTACAAGATTGCCATGTGTCCCTTGGTTTCAATGGCCACGAGGATTTTCCTCTTGTCTTTTCCCTTCTTTACATTGTGTTGAGATCTGTTAGGTCAGCTCCCATGAAGAAAACCATGTTTTCTGCCATTTTTATGGGATAGTTGTTAGAGAGCTCTCAAAGCAGAGAATGAGAGAACTGCATGCCCCAGTGAGTTGACAGAACCTTAGAAGATGGTGGCTGGTATTTTTAGGAGCCATGTGGCATTTATTTTAGCCTCTTTGCCTTACTCAGAGCCTGTAGAGGACTCCTACATGTAGCTAGAGTTTTCTTGCCTGGCCCACAGTCAGGACAAATCTCTCTCACCCGCCAGTCCCACAGCCACTTAGACCCAACCAAGTAAACACAGAGACTTATATTAGTTACAAACTGTATGGCCGTGGCAGGCTTCTTGCTAACTGTTCTTATAGCTTAAATTAATCCATTTCCATTAATCTATACCTTGCCACATGGCTCGTGGCTTACCGGGATCTTCACATGTGGCTTGTCATGGTGGCGGCTGGCAGTGTCTCCCTCTCAGCCTTCCACTTCCCAGAATTCTTCTCCTTGTCCCGCCTATACTTCCTGCCTAGCCAATGGCCAATCAGTGATTTATTTACTGACCAATCAGCAACACACTTGACATACAGACCATCCCACAGCACTTCCCCTTTTTTTTTTCTTAAAAAGGAAGGTTTTAACCTTTGCATATCTCCAAAGTCAGCTTGATATATTTGGGAATTTGGGCGTAGCTTTTCTTACTACTTCCTGCTGGAGGGGGGCGCTGTATCTTATGGGGACACAAAGAATATTTTGGGATTATGGAATAGTCTATGAGGGTGTATCATCTGAGCCAGTTCCCTTGAAATGGTTCTGGATGTTGAATCATCTGGGCCATGGTGTCATCGGAGACCTTTCAGGTGGTCTTGGCTGGTCAAACCTGATGTATCTTAATCTGGAACAAATCCATAGCCTCTGGCTTTCTGTGGAAACAAAAGCAGAGCCTCCTTTCCAAAGCAACATATCCTTACATCCAAATTTTGAAGTCAAGGTACCTTTAAAATATACATTTTGGCATAACTCAACAGCTTTTGTAATCAAATGTTTTTCTTCAGTTACGAATATGAAAGAGAACATAATCCAGATTCTCTGTGTGGTAGCCATCTTTACGTGGCTTATTTTTTTATATTAGCTTGAGCCTATTGCTTTAAACTGCAGCCTTCTAAGCCTGAAAGGGTGCTGGCGCTGTGGCTGCTGGCTCCGCCCACTTCAGCTTCCCAACATGGCGGTCGTAAGTTTTCCGCCAGCTCTGGGAGCCATCAACTCTCAGAAATAGTGGGTCTATGCTTCTATCAAAGCAGCGTGTAGCCCAGAAACCTCTTTTTTTTTTGTACTAGCAAAGGCTAAATCCACCACACAGCTTAATGTGCCACTTGCAGAGGCCTCATTCCTACCATACTGCAGGTCGAGCATGCACGAACTCTAGGAACCCGCCGGTAGCTCAAACTGGCAGCTGCCGCTCATTTGAGAGAGACAATTAGTAACTGTTTTTAGCTCTGTTTTAGAATCTTTTTTCTCAGTTTTTAGGTGGAAACTCTTGCCACCACGTTGGACGCCATTTGTTGCTAGAGTTTTCTTGCCTGGCCCACAGTCAGGACAAATCTCTCTCACCTGCCAGTCCCACAGCCACCCAGACCCAACCAAGTAAACACAGAGACTTATATTAGTTACAAACTGTATGGCCGTGGCAGGCTTCTTGCTAACTGTTCTTATAGCTTAAATTAATCCATTTCCATTAATCTATACCTTGACACATGGTTCGTGGCTTACCGGGATCTTCACATGTGGCTTGTCATGGTGGCAGCTGGCAGTGTCTCCCTCTCAGCCTTCCACTTCCCAGAATTCTTCTCCTTGTCTCACCTATACTTCCTGCCTAGCCAATGGCCAATCAGTGATTTATTTACTGACCAATCAGCAACACACTTGACATACAGACCATCCCACAGCACCTACAGTTGTCCCCACAATTACAAGGGCCTCTTGGGGACTTCCCTCTTTTAAAGCCAAAACCCAAGAGGCTCTCCACACGGCAGTGGACCAACAGTGGCACCTGGTAAACTGCAGATCTGCCCTTTGGGGCTCCCATTTGGCCTCTCTGTTGGTCATCATGTTCCTACTGCAAATATTTTCTTAACTGCAGGCCCAGAGACTGACCTTTCCCATATCACAGGACATCTTTCTCAGAGAGATGAGCCTGGGGATTTGAATGTTTGAAGTTGGTGGAAATGAGAACGGAGGGGTGTCTGCTTGTTTGCTTTATGTCGGGTCCTCTGGTTTGTTAGAAATCTTCTTCTATGCTGATGGGGCTTGGTGGTCTTTAACCCTAACCCTAACCCTGACCTTCCTTGGAAGTGACCCACTAGCTTGAAGAAGCACAGTTCATGAAGATTTATGTGTGTAACTTGAGAGCTGTTCACATAAAAATGACAGGGTGGGAGGTTCTTGGATGTAGACCTTGGACTTACAGGACATACAAACGCAGATGGGGTCCAACAGGCTGAATTCTTAAGCTGTGCCCTGAGTGGTTCTAAGGAAGGAAGTTCTACAGCTGGGAGTTTGTGTCCCACTGACTGTGTTTGCCTCAGCACCCACCCATGGTTGATGTATGATAAAAACTGCCCTGACTGGACTACATTGGCCGCTCTGGAAGAAGGTATGGTCAGTTTCCACTTGGGGGCCTCATGTCTGGAAAGTGCTGAGCTGAAGCCAAGCCTGGAGACTGGCACAATCTAATGATGCCAAGAACAAAATTTCCTTTTGGAGGAGGATTTTCTAAACACAGACCAAGGGCAGGGGGCACATTGGGCTATGGCCAAGGTCTCCCTTAGCCTTTTTTTCCTGAAATGGTTGAATCACTCCTCATAATTTCTGATATAATTTAAGCAATAAGTTACCATGAAGGTCTCTTTCCATCTCCATTTTCTGTGCTGAAGTTGAACTCAAATGACTCCAAATAAAAACAGAGTCAGTGATCTTGATTATTCAGCAGATTTTAAGGGTGTTAGTTACTGACCAGGGTAAGTCACAGTTTGTAGTCAAGGCAAAGCTCTAGTTCTGGGCTTGTCAGCTAGATCAATATGAGGTTAAGAGTGTAGAGTGCAATCCAGGCAGCTGCTGTCACCTACTGCCTCTTCTATCCACATGTTCTGCCCCTCAGGGGTCAGGGAGGCAGGGGCACATGGCCAGGCACTGCCGCACTCTTTGACTGGCTTAGAATATTGTCTTCTTCTGTCCCTTTCGGCTGCACATCTGGCTCTGTGATGGTTAATCTTAACAATCAACTTGATGGTAAGGAACATGCCAGTTACTCTACTATGATTATTACACATTATATGCAAGTATTAAAATATTTGAAGGACTCCATAAATATATGCAACTAGAATCTCCAAAGAGACAAATCTCTGGTTATGTCAGTGAGATCTTACCTAGACTAGGTTAATTGAGACGGGAAGACTTGCCCTAAATGTGAGCAATGCCATTTTGTGGCTTGGGCTCCTCGATGGAATGAAAATAAAGCTGAGTGAAATCAGTCATCATGTTCTGCTTCCTGACTGTAGGATAAAGCATTTCCTGCTCTCACCATCAGACTTCCTGTAAGCCGAAACAAACCTTCCTTAAGTTGCTTCCATCAGTTATTTTGTCCTAGTTTTGAGATAAGAACTAATACAGGTTTAATCTTTGAATTTTCCAGAGACCAGTCGTCTCTCTGAGCATCTGTTTGCCCAGAGGGTCCCTACCTCAGGCTTCCTGCAGTTCTTCCCCATTCATTTCTTCACTTGTGTTGTGCACCCAGGGTTCACCCACATAGCTGTATACATCGTGTCTCACTGCTTTTCACTGAGAAGAGCATGGTATTACAGGGATGTGACATATGCCAGTGTCTTCCAGTCATCAAAGTGATGGAGGTTTTTTTTTTTGTTTTTTGTTTTTGTGAAATATTTGTCTTAAATATTTGTGTGGGTTTTTTTTGTGTGTGTCAATTTCATTTTCATTTGCAAGCAGGATTCTCTCTTACATAAATATATATGCAAGTTTATGTATATACATATGTGTGTTTATGCATGTATATATGCTTAAGTGACACAGAATAGTTGCACATTTTCATGGAATCCTTTAAAATATTCTAATACTTGCAGCATATAATGACATTAGAGTAGCTTGCACATTCCTTACCTCAAACATTTATCATCTCTTTCTGTGTAGGATATTCAAAATACTCTCTAGTAGCTTTTGTGAAATACAGTGTCAGTTGTTGCCCAGGGCTCCTATAATGTACTATAGAACATTAGAAATTATTCTTGAGTCCACTGCACCCTCCTGTATATGTTAAACAACTTCTTACCCCTATGCATCCTCCATAGCGCTCCCAGGCTCTGATAAATCAGTTTTTATTTCCTGCTTTTGTGAGCTCAACTTTTTAAGGATTAGGTGGCATTTGTCTTTCTGTTCTTGACTTGTTTAACTCAACAACATGTCCTTCAGGCTTGTTCACATTTCCGCAAATGCCAAGATTTCATTCTTTTTGTGTCTGAATAACACTTCATTGTGTATGTACAGAACATTTTTAAAATTCCACTCTTCCATCGATGGTATGTGGTTGATTCTATGTCTTAGCTGTTCTGAACTGTGGAGTACAGGGCTTTATAGAAGCACCTGTAAGATGGTGGTTTCTTTGGGGGTGGGATTCTTTTGTTGTTTGCCTTTCCCAATAAGCCAAGTCAAAGGAGCAGGGATTCATTGGGATGGCTGGAGATATTTAAGGAAGTCTCTGCAGTTAGAGGAGCCCAGAGGTACTCTGCAAGCAGCTGGCTCATTATGAGCAGGGCTGTGAGCAAGATGGGCTCCTTGTTCATTGAGTTCCCCAGAGTAACACTATCCTCTTTGAAGCAAGTTCTGGTTCAAACTAAGTGTGGCCTCTCAAGGCTCC